>NW_011370136.1:32562-54809 GCF_000735185.1 Notothenia coriiceps
GCAATAATCATGTTGTCTAATCAGCATCTTGATATGCCACACCTGTGAGGTGGGATGGATTATCTCGGCAAAGGAGAAGTGCTCACTATCACAGATTTTTTCTGATTTGTGAACAATATTTGAAAGAAATGGTTATTTTGTGTATGTAGAAAATGTTTTAGATCTTTGAGTTCATCTCATGAAAAATGGGAGCAAAAACAAAAGTGTTGCATTTATATTTTTGTTCAGTGTAGATACAAATGCAGTTAAATGTGTGGCACTGAAAGAGTACAGACAGAGACTTACCCTGAAGGACATCTCAATATTTTCACCGCCCCAGATCTCCATCTTGTCATCGTATGTTCCAATGTGTTCAAAGTATGTCTTCAAGATTGAGAAGAGACCTCCAGCAAAAGTAGGGGTTCTGTAATTTGCAGAGAAAGATACAAATGTTTATACACCTAAATGACTCAGCTCGTTCTTAGTGAAACCAACAGGATCCTTCTTACTTTACAGGGTAGGTTTCATCCTTGCGCAGCTTCCTCGCCTCCTCAGGGATCTGCTCCCAGCCGAAGGACAGGCTCCAGTCAAAGTTACCTCGGTTGTAAGCGCGGCTCGAGGCCACGGGCTTGTTGAACTGAAAGGTGGTAAGATCAATGGTGGTGATCTCTGGACTAACCACAGCGGTGGGTTCCTCGACAATGCGGGCCAACAGGGGCTCCAGCCAGCCGTGGAAGCACTCACCTAGACAAGACAAATATGTTTAACTATCTTTACGTTTTAGGTAAACAGAGTTATGATGGGTTGAGAGGGCAATGCATGGCTTCAACATGCAAGTATTACATAACATTGTGTTCGTTTCAAGCATGCTGTAATCAAGCACGATCTGTTTCTAACAAATGATGGTCAACAAAGTATAACTTATACGTCTACTGAACGTTTTACTGATGAGTGCATGAAATACAACACAGATTCAAGTTTTTAAATTGGACCGAGACATGAATAACCATTGGATATTAAGCAAAACAATCATGACCACAATTTTATCCAAAATACTGCCATTATGTATACAGCCCAAACCAACTTTTTAGAGAATTAAAGGAAATATGAGACACTTTATGGCAGTATGGTGAGTATTTAGCAAATATTGAAAAAAACACATAAATCCCTAACCCTGGTAGTGCAATTTCCCCCAAGTAACTACATACTAATGCTTGAAAACAGCCAAGGTGGCTTGTGTATTGTTGCTCTTGTTGTTGTGTGTGTGTTTTCTCACAGTGTGCGTCGAGAAAGGTTAGCACTTCTCCCTGAGCAACACTGGCCCCCAGCAGCCTGGCAGTGATGAGGCCCTTCCTCTCCGGCTGCCTCAGGACACGGACAATCTTCAGCTGACGCACATAGTCCTCCAGTTGGCTCTTCAGGTGCTCTGTAGGGAGAAAAACATTATTGTGTAAGCCTCGTCTTCATTTAAAAACAATGCAAATGTATTCTAAAATGTGATGGTTACTGGTGAACATTTTAAACTACACTCTATAGTGTTGCAGAGTTTAGTCAGAGATGCAACAGACTTGAAACAGAAGTTGTCATTGAAAACTACTATTTTCAGCATTAAATATGAATGAATATGGATAATTGCTGCCCCAGAAAGAAAGTGAAACAATCCTATGTATACCTTTGAGACCACTGCCAGAATAACAACAAAGTGGAAAGGGTTCTAGTAAGAGTGGGCTATACTTCTCCTTTTATGACCACAATCTCTCTCAGGCAATCTGCCGGCCAACCGCATGTTTAAACGTTGTGACAGAGCTGCTGTGCTCGTAGCAAAAAGTGAAGTTCCTTAATACGAAATACAGCTGAGGGTAACTGTATCTGAGGTTATTAAAATAACTGTCAAAGAGGATGTTTCAACTCTGCTAAATGCTGAAGTATCTAACAGCAAATGAAGCAATGTGCATGACTTCAGTCGTTTACATACCTGCTTCACTTCGAAGGAAAGCTAGTGTCAAATGTTTTGGAACGAAAGTGAATAAAATTAACCAAATGTACAGAACAATCAATAAACCAAAAGGGGGAGTGACAGCAGGTTTGTATATTAAAAAGTCCAGTATGATACCAAATGTTTACAGACAACTGTGTTATGTTGTTGCTGCACAGTTATCTGTGACAGTTCCTCAAGGTGAACAGTTTGCACAGTGAAGTCATAGAAACATTTTCCTATGCAAAACATACTACAAAGCTACACTTGTATGTCAAAGCTGGAACAGCCATGATAAAAGAAGCCTGTCACTTTTGCCAGCTCTCACCGAGGTGGAGGAGCTCACGGAGAGTCTTTTGTCATGTTGGTGCGCACCACAGTAATTCGTATTTCGCTAGAGGTCAGCGTATTGCACATAACTATAGTAAAATACACAGTGCCATGTTTATTTATGATACCGACTGCCTGTTACTGTGTGTGCAAGCTGCTAAAAAACACAAAGTGACACCTTTCTTATCAACGCTCACAGCTTACAGTGGATTGATGCCACAAAAACTTGAAGGTCAGTTTAATTAATACATCACCTATAAGATTTTCCAAAGGTGCTCTGCAGTGTTTCCCCACGTATACCCTTAGAAAGAAATGATTGACAAGAGCTTCCTGGTGATTTTATAGTGTCGTTTAATCATATTTCATAATGTATGTTTTTTAGGTACTTACATTCAAATGACTGGACCACCAACTCCCCGGCACTCAATAGGTTAGTATAACATACGCATTTTCTCTCATTTACTGCCCGATTAAGAGCAGAAATATCACAAAAAAGTGATTCCTGCAAGACTCTTACAAAAAGGTATTTTATATGTTCCGAGTGTTCAACTTATGTGTGGTCATTTGTGTGTGTGTTTATATTTTTCCTACCTGCAACACTGGCGTCGTCTACCAAGATGATCTCTATGAGCAGCGAAGCAGGAGACGTGTGCAGGACGCTGTAGACCGTCCTGAGGAGGGTGGACCAGGCCTCATTGTGGAAGACAATAATAACACTGGTGGTAGGCAGAGGAGGACAGTGACGAAACTTCCTCTCCACACACCTGGATGACGTGCACCGCGACAGAAAAAAAAAGAAGGCCAAGAGAGTGTCGGAGTGAGAGGCCTATCCGACTAAAAGTAACATATCTTGAAGAGCCACATACCCGTTTGCAGATATTCAATGTGTGCTCAACAGCAAATAGAGTTATGAGCAAACAGTTATAAAAGAAATAGCTCAAGGCTTATTAAACCTGTGACATGTTTAGTTGTTATAGGCTGAATACATAAACAATATGTTTTTACAACACCAGATAATGCCCATTTACATGTGCTCAATGCCATGTAGTCTGTGTTGTGAGCACAATATGAAAATCTATGTAAATAATTAACAGCTCTGAGCATGACCCAGCTGAGACCCAAGATATTATCTGGCGTGTCGGCACTCTTCTTGGTGAAAGGGCGACTAATCTACCACGTGTCATATTATTTTGAGAACATGTTCTTACTCTGAAGGCCGCGTGTCGTCCCCAAGACTACGGCTGAGTGAGATGCGGTCGCTGGCAAACTGGTTGAAACAGTGGCGAGTCATACCCTCCTCCTTCTCCTTCTCCTCCTCAGGGGACAGATTGTCTTTCAAAAATGCCTTCCCATCAGCCCCGAGGCTATTGGGGTCCTGAGACGGTCTCTCCAGGTGAGGTTTGAGCTCAGTCTGAGTGTAGATTCCAGAGGGGCATTTGGTGTCCTCGGTGGGCTGCACCAGGACTGACACTGGCTGCGGAGCTCTGATCTGGAATCCAATGTTGTTGACAGCGTCTCGTACCATCACCATCACTTTATCCTTCTTTACGACCAGCTCCTGAAACCAGGGGTCACCACCTGGGGAGGGGCCAACATCCCTCTGGAGCACCACTATGACCACCAAGAAGAGAGTCCCCCCAAGGAGCACCAGTTTAAGGGGGGACAAACGCCGTCGAAGTAACAGACGCATCTTTCCGAATATATATGTTGCTCCCGAGGCTGTTAAAAACAGAAAACAAACTAAATTATTCCTCAGGTACTGGCTGCAAAATTATTCCAGCATGTAGCCTGAGGGTTTTAAGGCTTTATTCAAAACCAACTCTACTGAAAACCTTACCTGCTTTTACCCTCTAAACATTCTGTGATTTATTCCCCAGGCAAAAGAAAAGGCGACAGGGAAGAAGATCATTTCTTAAACCGGTTTGTGCGTCTGTGCAAGTGTCATAGCAGCAGGAAACCTTGCCATTGTCGCTCCTCCTCGTCTCTTTAGGAAACAGTCCCACAGGGTGGGTGGAGAGACCAGGGAGGAGGAGAGAGTGAACAAACACACCACACCTCTCTGTAAGCACCTGAATTCACCTGCTTCGGCCACAATCCTCCAGGACCCACGTGGCAGCAGGTAGGCCAACAAACCACAAGTCCCTCATCTGTTAATAAGTGACACATAACACCTTGAATCCACCCCTGCTCAGTCACATCACCAGTAATGACCAGTTGTCATCTGCTACAGGAAGTAGCTACGTGGAACATGACAGGACCATAACATCACCCTGCCTGGGCAAAATAAGAGGCTTTTTCCTGCTATGTGACACAAGATATCACTGCAATGTTGATATCTGTGTCTGCAGGTGATCACTGTTCAGTTTGAGACTCACTCTCACTGGTTCATAATTCATTTAATCTATTCTCAAGCCAGCCTCCCTCATAATTGATTCAAGAGGACAGTCTTTGGGTGTTCCAGAAAAGGAAACCACAGTCCAAGCTGCAGTTTCACTAATGGTTCGCCAGTGGCCGAGGTGGGGAAAGTAGAAGTACCGCAAGAGTGTAGTAATAAGTCCTTTATTGTTGCGAATGTTACTCAACAAAAGGTACAACATAATTACCATCAAAATATACTTAAAAGTACCAAAAGTAAAAGTATTCATCATGCAAATTGGCACATTTCTGAATAATATATTATATGTTTTGATTATAATTATTGATGCAATAAAGTCTTATCAAAGCTGGTAGAGATGCAGCTAGTTTTAATTGTAGTTGGGTAGAAGTACAAAGTAGCAAAAAAGGTAAATACTCAAGTAAAGTACAAGTCCCTTAAAATGGTACTAAAGTACAGTACTTGAGTAAATGTTACTTTGCACAACTGACCAGTTGGTCTAGTTTTTTGTAATGACAATTAGAACAAAGGATAAGGAAGAAGGAAATATTATTGACTAACTTTAAATAAGCTTGAGTAGTTTGTAAATCTGTGATGTGTGCCAACATTACACATTATTCCCTCAAGCCAATTTACACAGTATTTGAATATAAAATAGATCACGAGTGATATCAGATTTCTACAGCATAAGGCAACTTGAAGAAGACAATAAAAAAGGTGCCAAGAACAGACAAAAGTCATTCAGCAAAACGATTCGATACAGCAAAATGAAAGAGGAAGAGTTGTGGCATTCCTGTTTTACTTCAGAATATTTCGGCACATGTTTTATCTCTTTAGCGGCTCTAGAAATCACTTATTTAAAAGGAATGAATGAAACATGCCAGTCAATATTAAAAATGACACCGAGTCGCAACAGAAATGTGAAGAGTGAAAGGTTTAAATCTCCAAAATACCGCCACTTACCTAAAATTCACGACCAGTGGTCGCCTACACCTGTTCCGGTTGATTTCTTCAACAGTGTGTTTCCAAATGAACTCGCGGCAGGACTTTCAACTATGTACAAGACGTCAGACCGGAGTTCTGAGCGAACCAGGATACAGTAGTTTCGTGGCCTCCCGTGATCTCCTTTGAAGCGAACAGGTGCCATTTGTTGAAATAATTAGATGGAGTGAGTCCCCTGCTGGCCGCGGGAACTCTTTATTTCCGTGCAGCGCGTTCACTGTCGTGCTCCTATTGAAGTGTCCGTCAATCTGAGCCAAACACGGAAGAAGACACTAAACAACAGCGGTGGAGGAAGTACACTGATGTGCTTCTATAAGTAGAAATACAACAGTGTAAAATTAACAGTAGTGTAAAGAAACTCAGTACATTTACTCAAGTGTTGTACTCAAGTACACCATTGAGAGACGTGTACTTTACTTTAGTATTTCAATGTTTTGCTACTTTGTACTTCTACCACACTACAATTCAGAGGTAAAAAATGTACTTACTCCACTACATGTATTTTATATCTTTAGTTCCATTGCAGATTTTGTTTAATAATGTGAAATATAAACAACACTTAAAAAGGACTTTAGTTACACCTGGAGTAACATTCACAAGCTACCCTGCAGTATACAAAGTCATTAAACTAGCCGCACCTTTACCTTGATAAACACTGCATCAATAATTATAAGATAAAATAAGATAATCTAATATAATACATAATTCTTGAATGCATAATGAGTATTTTACTTTTGGGACTTTAAGTAGAATCAGAAATCAGAATCAGAAACAGGTTTATTGCCAAGAAAATTGCCTTGGTATACATGGTGCATACATAAACACAGTTTATTTTGATGCTAATACCTTTGTACTTAGTATTCCTACACTGTGGTAGTTGTACTTAAGTACAAGATATGAGTACTTCTTCAACCTCAAAATACTCTTGTTACAAGTAAAATCCCTGCATTTGAAATCTTACTGAAGTAAAAGTACAAACTTTTTAGCATCAAAATAAACCAAACGTAGTATGTACCAAAAGTAAGAGGGCTAATTGTGCGATATGTCCCATTTTATAATCATATATCTGTTCATCACAGCTGGTAAAAGTTGAGATATGCTTAATTACTTTATAAACTACACCTCAAAGGTAGTGGAGTATGTATAAAGTAGCATACAATAAAAATACTAAAGTAAAGTGCTAAACACTAAAAAGACTACAAAATAAATAAATTAAACAAAAAGGTAACAAGCAAATAAAAAATGTTTGGTAAAAACATATAGCAACAAGTTATGTAGCCTTCATATCATGCAGCTAGTACAAATGTATGCAAGCTACAATAGCCACACTAACTTGTTAACCAGAGTGTATTACATACACATTACAAGTCCCTGTATCATGGGCTTGTTATGGTGACATTAGTGTTTTTTCATCAGGGATTAGGAGGAATTTATGTTGCTTAATTAATGTTCAGCATAGAGTGCTGTGAGTGAACATTGCCATTACCTCAACAGAAATACATTATTCATGTGTAAGCAATTAAATACTCTCTCCTGTATCACCCTCTTGAAACTGTAGACTGATTTATTCAGAAAAGGAGAAGGAGGCATCTCTCAGGTTACTGTCACAGGGAGAAATCTTGATTGCAGGCTGCTGATTGACATGAGAGCTAAACCCAAACAAATAAGCAGGCTAAAGCTGTGTTGTACAATGATCTATTAGAGTGGTCCGTTTGTATTGTGTGAACGTTTTTTTAATTAGTTTTAAGACCATTGTTGGGATTTTCATCCGTCTGTAATATTCAGACCTTTTCTAAAACAGCAATCATCATTAACATGTTTTTCACAATGTATTCCCCTCAACAGAGCTCTGCTCTACTGAAGATAGGTGGTGCCGTTGTGCTATTTTGTAAAATCAATGTTCTACTGAAGAGACCTCAACAAAAATAATAAACCAATAAAAGAAACACAACCAATGAAAAACAGCCATTTATTATTTCTTATCCAATGGGAAATTAATCAAATAAATCATTGCACTATTTCTTTAAACTCTGCCATTATTTAAAAGGAACCCCATAAATAATAGGGATAAGCAAAAAAAAGTACCTATTTTGTAGCCTTCACATGATGTGGCAATTTTTGGCTCAGACAGAAAAGTGAGTGTATCAACACCAGGTGTAACGCTTGTCCAAATGTAAAATACATCCTCATTTTTCAGCAAATCATGACGTCCAATCAGATTGGCTTCTAATACAATGATTAAGCTCCTTTTTCAGTACCAAAGGCAATGTCAAGAGTGGTTTTCTTCAGTAGTATTTTCTTAGTGGGCAAAAATAGTCATTATTACATACATTCATATGGTTATTTTGAACGACTCATTTTGCGGGGATACAAACCTCCACGTGCCAGATCGGGTCAAATACTGTTGTGTAAAGTTGTGAATATTGGTCCATGAAGTACGCGGACCTTTGGATTGCATAATGTGAAGGCAATACTTGTGAGCAGACAGAGAACTCCTGCATACAGTTAATCCTGATGCTGTCAAGAAACCAGTTTATGTTCAAACATTATAACACAATTCAAACTAAATGTTTTCGGAGGCTTTAGCTCGTGTTTGAATAAAATGAATCACAGTCTGCAGTAGACACAATTCTCTTCAAACTATCATTTTGACACAAGAAATCAGGAATGGACAAATAAATCAGAGGAATAATATAAAACATGCCTTGCAGCAACCAGTTTGGCAAGAAAGCATTGTCATACAGTATCATAAAAACCTCACAGTGAAAAGTTACAGTATGCCCCTTCATAGATAAAGATCAGCATTCAGCTGTATGTGCTCACACCCATACTTGCACACACACACCCATACATACATGACTCAAACACACTTATATAAAAATGTTTCAGAATCTCTCTTCAGTACCAGGATACTAAATGCAATGGTTCTTCCTTCATTTCATACTTTTTGGCTTCAACCAAAAATGAATTGCAGGGTGTGAGTAATCAATCGTACATTTCAGTGAACCACAAACAGCCTTGTGTCCAGACTGTGGCTAATCACAGGCTAGGAGAACAAATAAGGCCCTGATAAGAAACACAAGTCCAAGCCAAGGTTATTGTGAGCGTTTTTATCTGCGTATGTGTGCATGTGTGTGTTCTCCTTCATGAATAAGTACACAACAATAAAAGTGTTCGTCCCTATCAACGACAGTGACGTTACCGTGGCATTTGCTTTCAAAAGATGAATAAATTACTTCAGTTTACTTTTGAACAGAATCATTAGTGTGGGTTTCATATCAAACATTTGTTCTTTGGTCATGTTCATCCTTCATGTTCTCCTTGCATATATTCTTTTTAAGTAACATTTGTATATATATATATTTATCTTCTTATTTGTACAAGGTCATCACAAAAATCCGTCCACACGAAAATAAATAATGACTCCAGATGAAATACTTGTACTATTGCTCATAAACACAAGCATAGCCACTTCCGACCTAAGGCAACTGGGCTTTGTGATTTCTCGAGCAGCTTGGGAAAAATCCTTCAGTCATGAACAACGTCCTACATGTGTGCATCTTGACAACATACAGACAGGCCGACCGCGCCTCTGTTGACGTCCTCCGTCCCCCGAGTGTTTCGCATCGCGCCTCGGTGCTCATGGCCGAGCTGACCACTCAGTCTCTCTGCAGTCTGTGTCCGTGCAGTGGGAGTCACGCTGCGGTCGGCTGGCCTGGTGTTAACTGCCCGGGGGACCGCTGGTGAGGAAGTAAGTGGTCATCTCCCCCTTCCCCTTCACCTTGACAACACCCCGACAGTCCAGCTTGTAACCGTTGTTGACCAGCACGTGGTATAAGTCCGTGGTCACCTAAGAGAGGACACGGACATTTGACACCCAGAACATGAGACACTCAACCCTTTCCAAGAGAAACACTGTCTGTCCCATTTTCACTTAAAATAATAACACTTACGTGACTTCGATTATTGACTTCAATTCGATAATAACATTTTATTTTAAGAATCAATTAATTTTTGGGAAATAAATCATACAATAAATACAGAATATTCACTCATTCCAGCTTTTCAAAGTGAGCATTTTCTACTTTTCTCTATTTCATCATTTGAAACTGAATTTATTTTGGTCTCCAGTCCGATTTGAAGATGTGTTGCTTCTCTGTGTCTAATAAATTAGACAGTTGGTTGATTAAAACTATATTTTTATCTTTTTGTCTAAAACGTCATAGAATAGGTCATAAATAAACTGAACAAAAATATTATCAACAGTTTGATTGATGATGGAAATAACCATTAGTGTGTCGAAGGGATTTGTATTTGCAGTAACACACACTGTTCAGCAGATGGCAGCATTCTTCTGACTGTAATCTTTGAACCAGACGATTTATGGATTTGATTTGGGGCCACAAGAATTTCACTAAAGCTCTTAGCTGTTGTTTTTTACACATTTCAAAATGAGTGTTAACATCAACCACATAACCACGAATGAGTAGAAAACACAATTTCTGCTCGAGAACAGCATGTCCCGTGCTGACAGGGATTCTCGCTCAAAGGACACTTTGAACCAGAAAACTATGCACTGATTGAAACTGCACTAGCAGATTTTTTGTGTGACTTTGAAAAACCACAACTAATTATTTAACTGTACATTCCTTTGAGAGATCAACAATTCTCAGCTAGGGCAATGTTTGCAGTGTAATAAAAAAAAATGTGAGTATAAAAAAACACAACTGATACACACTTTCATGTTGGATTGACTAATGGCATCAGCTTAGTGACTGATTTAATAAGTAACTGGCATGATATTCCGCATTGGCTGTTTCACTGAACAAAAACTTGGAAAATGCTTGTTGTGTTCATTGCCAAAGTTTTGTGTGTGTACTGTATGTTGTGCTGTGTATGTAGGCCAATGCTAAAGACACTTTTTTATTTTATGCAAATGTAATGGACGATAAAGTGATCTGAATCTGAACGAAACAACACATGGTAGAATTGTGGGTCAGTACCTGGATGCAGTCTGGTACTCCTGTGCTGTCCATGCGGCTGGCCACATTGACTGTGTTCCCCCAGATATCATACTGGGGTTTCCTGGCTCCAATCACCCCCGCCACCACTGGCCCCATGTTCAACCCTGAGACCAAATCATCTGTCTGTGTTACATTACTACACCATATCCACTCAATTACAATGCTGTTTCTAAGGAAGTAGATAACAAAAGTTCTCATTTGTCCGGGAGAAGGATTTGTTTTAAATGAAGGTTGAGGAGATCATGTTTCAGGCCCCAACTCTACCTTCCTGGCTTACCTATTTTCATCTGGAAGTTGTTGAAGGAGTGCTCGTTGATGTATTTCATTTGCTCCCTAAGCCTCATGGCGTAGTCGGCCAGAGCCAGGATGTGTGAGCGGCCCTCCCTGTCGTAGGTGGAGTCGTTGAGGCCAGAGGCTGCCATGTAGGTGGAACCGATGGTCTTGATTTTCTCCAGCTGACGGAACTTGTCCTCACTGATGATCTACAGACAAAGAGCACAAATAAGATATTATATACACATTATAAACACTAGGGTTGTATCCAAGGAAAACAGGTTTTCCAGGAGTACACACACAAACTCTTTACGAGAAATTCAACTGGAAAAACTACTTACGTCCTACACATAAACCAAATAGGCTGACACGTAAAGAATAAACGGATCAAAGATGAAATAATGAAATTCTTTATGTCCTCCCACGTGGATGGAATAATAAATATCTTCCTTTTGGCAAAGCAATTGTTTTACTAGCACTGATTATATTAGGCCTGCCTGGCTGTTTAAATGAGCAGGTCGATTTTTATTTTGCACATTAAGTGTGCCATGTAGGGTTCTGGTATTGTTCTTTCTTTAACAGACTGTATTGGCTTAAATGCACAATCGCACAATGTTTAAAATGCTGAAGCAAAAATACAGAAACGTTTTGGGTTAAGACTGACTTTGTTAGAGTATCTAACTTTACTTTGCTGTTTCAGAAGGCTTTGAGTGCTAACAGAATATGAAATCACTATCAGCATAATAGAATGACTTTTAAAACGCCAAATTACTTACTATTGTTTGCTTATACAATAGAAAACTGCAGTTGTCAGCAGATAGATCACAAGCAATGGACTTGGCATTTCACATTTCCTGCATCCAAAGTGAAGTTCAAGCTTCATGCAAATGTTGTCTTCTGTTCATTCAAATGTTGATAAACATAAATGGCTTTCTTTGTTGTATTTTGTTTTATTAAAATATGACTAAAGTCTTTTGACTGCAAGACAAACACAATTTAATTTGCATTCATCTCTTATATTTATTTCCCATCTCACCTCATCAAAATCGGCGATGATCTCGTTGAGCAGCCTGAGACACTCCACTCCCTCGTTGTTAGCCTCCAGCTCCACGTAAAACTCAGAAAAGTTGCTGATGGAGGCAAACATGACAGCGACGCACTCACATGACTGGTAGTACAACTCGTCATTCCTACGCTCCCGTGCAAGAAAGTGGGCGGCTACGTCTTTGGGCAGGATGTTGTGCAGCAGGCGCCGGTTGTACGCCTGCAGCTCCTCCATCTCCTCCTTCTCTTCGGTTGCCTGAGGAAGGACGGGGACAAATGTAGGTACTCAGTCTCGATGTCATGCAAGTGGTTTCTTGAAGTTTTCACAGGTGTTGCTATAGGCCTTTTTCATGGAAGATATGTTGACATGTCACTGTTCTGCACGTGCATCTGTTTACCTGCAGCTTCCAGAGGAAGTCAAGGCGTGCAGTGGACTCCACCTGCTGGCCGTGCAGGTAAAGAGCCAGAACAAACACCGTCAGGATTACAGGGGTCATGACCTTTAAGGATACCTTGGTCACGCTCTCCAGGCTGCGGAGGAAAAGGGAAAATTGAATAATGAGTATCTTGCAAGGAGTTAAATGTAGGAACCCTTACAGACACTAAATGGTACATTAGTGAAAGCCACTCACCACTGTTCTGCAGTTTCATTGAAATCAGGCCTACAAAAAGATAAGAGAAAGACATGACTACAGAGCAGATAAATCACTGAAATTACGCAGTAGAAAACAAGATAATACAACTTACTGTTGTAAGGAATCATTAACAGGTGATAGGTGCCTGAGGAAAAAGATGAGAGCATAATGAGAAAATAGAAATAGAGCCCATCTGGTGCATGAGGAAGTAGGTCTTCTACTTCTAAAACTTAATAGGCCATGTCCATGACCTAAACCACAGTATTGAGCCAAATAGCTTAATTGTAGGTAGTACTGTGTCTGTGTCTGTGTGTGTGTGTGTGTGTGTGTGTGTGTGTGTGTGTGTGTGTGTGTGTGTGTGTGTGTGTGTGTGTGTGTGTGTGTGTGTGTGTTCATGCATGAGACTCACAGGGTGCTGGCCTTGACCAGCAGGTCTGCGTTGTCGAACAGGGCCACCTGAGGCCACTCCACCAGCAGGAGGAAGGTGAGCTGGATGAGCAGCATCAGAGCCAGCTTCCCTGTGCTGCTGATGTGGAGGAACACGGAGCAGGCCAGCAGGGTCAGCAGAACACTGTAGCAGAAATACTGCAGCGAGGGAAGAGGAGGACGAGGAAGGTTAGGAGTATTCAAATGTGCACTTAGGACAAATGCACACGTGGACAATATGGACACATGCTGAAATGTTCTGGGACTGACCTCAGGGAAATGGCAGGGCATGGCCTGGCTGGAACACAGAGTCAGGCCGTCCTCTGCTGTCTTGGTGAGGTTGTGCAGCAGGCAGAGAGTCACTTCAGATATGCTCAGCTCCTTGGCCACACAGTCCTCCAGGCTCTCTCTGCTGCAGGTGAACTAACAGGGGAGAACAATACAGTTATTTAACTGTCTTAATAGATGAAACAGCAAGAGACACACACACAAATGTAAAGCTAAAGGCGTGTGGTGCAGTGGGTTGAGCGTTGGTGTTCGGATCAGGGGGTCACGGGTTCAAACCCCATTGCAGTCAGCATGTCCCTGGCCAAGACACTTCACCCAAAATTGCTCCTGTGGGGATTGCCCACAGTATTGAGTATGTAAGTCGCTTTGGATAAAGCGTCTAACAAGTGACATGTAATGTAATGTAAAACATAGAAAGCCACAATTATTAAACATCTCAATACTTGATTTTTGTCCCCATTAAATTACAGTTTAATGCACTGAAGTAATATACATTTTTAACAGTTTTAACACACATCTGAAAATTCTTTATTTGCTCATAACATAAACCTTTTTTGATGATCACCTGTTAATAGGTTATTTAAAAAAAAATAGACAGTGGAAATGTACTGAGTGGGGCATTTCGCATTTGAAAAAGTGTGCTATGGTGAATTAATTACCAAAATAATCCAAATATTGGCAATGCATTTCTATCAAGAGCCCTTGGGCCTATCAGTCAGTAAATACTGTAATCAGGGGTTTAATCCTAAAATGTTAATAAAATAAAAATATTAAGTTTTATTTGAAAATAATTTCTGTAGGTACTCATAATAGCATTATTTTATAAATTATGAATGAATCAAAATACAATTATTGTCAAATAAATAGAGAACAATTATTAATGCTCATCCATTTAAAGATAAAGCAGCTGCTCTAGCAGTACTCAGATGTTTTACTAAAGTAAGGCAAACATAGGTGAAGTATAAGAACCACAAAATGAGTACTTGGGTAGAAATACTTTTTCACTTTCCACTACTGGCAGTTGAGAAAGAAAGCTTCTGATTAGGGCTTCTTGAAGTCTAACTTGGCTAGCTTGTGACACAGAGCAGCCAATCAGAAGCTGAAACAACTCTGCAGGCAGCCAATCATAAGAGTGGAGCAGAAGGGAAGATTGCAGAGCCACAATCAGACATATTATCTCTCCTTTACAATGCAAAGCAGGTAAAGTACATACAGTCTTTATTCTCTGCCGAACTGTTTTTACAGCAGAGCTTCTGTGGATTACTTTGTACCTTTGATGTTGATGATGCTGTTGATGATGCTGATTTCAGTGTTGATAAAACAATGTAATCTTTACATGACTTTAAACACGTTTCTTGGCCATGGCATTTGTGATTCAAGATATGAAAGTTTTGTTTTAGTCTACTCATGCACAAATGCAATCCTAGTGTGATAAACATGAAAAGTTGATGGTTAAAAATTGTTTCAGATCTGTCACCCAATCTGTCACAGTGACGAATTATGATTCACAGCTTTCGGCAAACGTTTAAAAAATACCAGACCAGTGCAAGATTTTCTGTAAACTTCTTTCAAAATCTAACCATCAACATCTGAATCAAGTGTATTGCCACGTACGTTTAAACATAAGGAATTTGATTTGGTATCTGGTGGTGCGAACATAAACAATCTAAATGCAATAGTAGGTAAAATAATAAAAAAATTATATTTTGAAGAAACAATTTAGCATTAAAAAAAGTATACTAAGGACAAGTATTTACACAAAACATATGAGATGTAGTGATTAATGAAAGAAAGACAAATGGATCTGAGGCAGATATGTCATTCCATTCTCTGTAGTCCATGTAGGGGTCAACTGGAGACAAACAATCACAGCTGTTACAGGATACAAAAAGTCACAAAATGAAGAGCTGTAGTCCGTACCATGTTAGCAAAGGAGGAAATGAAGAGGAGGAGGATGGTGAAGACGCCCACCAGAGTGCTGTTTGCACGAGACTGGACTATTTTCTTGGTCACAGTCTGCAAGGCAGCTGGGAAGACCTTGAATACATACAGCAAGGACAAGATCAGATAAGAGAGAGGTAATAACATTAGTGATGCTGGCTGAAGACATATGACAATGACTCTTATCTGAAGATATATCTGCAAGAGCAATCATGTGAGTGGAGAGGACATTTGTTTCTCACTTTGATGCAGGAGTAGATGGCACAGATGAAGAGGATGTTGGCGAGGATGATGAAGATGCTGATGTAAAGACCGAGCATAAGTGTTGTGCTGCGGAAGAGGAGAAAACAGGCTCATTAGGGTGTATAACGCTCATTAAATCCTCATAAACTAATCATGAGCACATTTCCTGCTCACAATACAGAATAACTTGGGAAACTGGGAAAGGCAACTTCATGGAGAGGGCTACTTACTTTGGGAAAACGATGATCTGAATGCAACAGATGCAACAGAAAACGAGGAGCGTGCAGGCCACATAGCCCCCGAACCGATCATCTACCTTTTTGGAGTACTGGAAATGAAAACTCAATCAGAAAAGTTTCCTTGTAGCTCAATTAAAGAGAAAGCCGTGTGCTTGTTTGATTAGATATTATGGGGAATTTCAACTCCAATCAAATACCGACCTTTTTCTCAAGGTTGATGTCCGTAAAGGTGAGTAGGAACTTCTTGACGTGGTCCTTCCTCAGCTGGTCGATGCTGCGCGCGTCGATGGCTCGTCCAAGAAACTCATCCACCTCATCCTCTGGGTTCAGAGCCTCCTGAGCACAGCGGCTATGAGGCAGATGGAACAATAGGTCACTGTGTGTTTGTATCGTGTGTGTGTGTGTGTGTGTGTGTGTGTGTGTGAGGGAATTGGCCTATGCTGTGACAGGCAGGATGACTCAGAGCTAATATGGTTTTAGCGCCGGGTTGAATCTGACTGTATAAAAGCAACAGTGGGCTCTAAAGCAAGACCACTACAGTGACAATCTGCCAGTCAAGCGCTAGAAACGAAAGCCACGCTAATAACAAAAACTAAAATACTCACTTGTCTTTGCTTGATGCTTCATCAATGCCCTGAGAAAAATAAAAACAGAGATGGAGAATAAGGACAAAAATGCAGAGAAAGTGCACAAAAGTGAAAGGAGGGCTTATTGTGTAGCTACAGTAAAAGGGAAAAATATAGAAAGATGCACAGCTAATCCCTGAGAGCCAGACTGATGTTTTAATTAATGCTCTGAGGTTTCAAATTACACCCTCTTTGCCCCTGGGGCTCAAACCCTCTGAGATGAAGAGGACAAAATGAGAAGGAGAAGGGGGAACATTTAGGAAAGACAAGGAAATGAGACTCGTAGCATTAAGAGAAGGAGGAAATGAGAGAGTAATATCTGCAGCTGCGTCCACATCGGATGAGCTTCAGAAGTGAATGTTGCACTGGAAACCCCTGGGAGACCTGTTGGTACTCCGTTTGTTTGACGGGAACAGATACATATTTCTCTTCACCCTCTTATTGTCTCCTTAAGGCTTTACCTTACAGTACACATGTTTTACTTTCAAGCATTTCAATTCAGTACAAGTGTACGAACTGTTAGCATTATCAGGCTGCATTTAGGAACAGTTACTCATGATAACAGTGCTAACACGCTTATGGTTCAATTGTATACTTTTAACAATCTTTGGCATCTTGGTTAAGTGGGTTAGCATGATTACATTTACTAACTGCCGTAAAATGAACAGGATATATTATTGTGGGTGTCATTGAGAAATGAAATACAAAAGTGTTGTTTAACTTGTTATCACCTGCAAGCAATACTGCAAAAATAGTTTTGTTACATTAGCACTAATCACAAAGTGCAGCTGAGTCTGAATGCCATTATTTTGGTTTTAATATTTTGTGTAAATCAAACTTAACATTTTCCCTAAAGATGGTGTTTAGGAAAACCCTACGGGATAATTTAAGCTATGACAGTTCATCCTGTGGGGGGCATAAATGTCTTTAACAATTTTTAGACAGCCACAGCAATCCCTAGAGCCAAGCAGGACGGAAAATCTAGTTTCAGAAATACTATGAGGACAAAGGAAGTTAGGCCTCTTTCCCTTGAAAGATATATAATAGAAAGATCTAATAAAACTACTACTTCTACTAGTACATCATTATTCTAGATTGGATTTCAGAGAGTGGAGAGGGCAAAACAATAGATCTGTTACAGACAAGAAGAAATGGGGCCATGTGGTCCGCTAAGTGCTCCCTGCGTGTCTCTCTCTCACCATCTGCCTGAAGACTTTGGACTCCTTGGTTCTGGAGAAGGATCTGTCAGGCACCCAGCGTGGCATCAGTCCGTCGACAGAATTTGCACGTGCTCGCTGCATCTTGGCCATCAGGGCTTTCTCCTCTTTCTGAAAGTGAAGAAATCCCCTTCAGAGTTAATGCTCTGGCGAACAAGGTCTTCTATGCCAGGTGACAAGCCATTATATTGTCTGTGTGAAATATGGCACTAGTGTGAAGTTCTGAGGAGGTCAAGCAGGTAATCAAGGACGTGTGTGTGTGTGTGTGTGTGTGTGTGTGTGTGTGTGTGTGTGTGTGTGTGTGTGTGTGTGTGTGTGTGTGTGTGTGTGTGTGTGTGTGAACTCACCCTCTTCTGGCTGCAGCCCAGCACCAAGAAGGTTTCAATATTGTTGTCCTTCACATAAGCATTCCTCTCTCCTCCAAACCCTGGCTCCACCTCGTAGTCGTCGGTCAGATACTGTAGTGTGGCTTTGGTGATGTGGATACGCCTACATACAAACAAACAGTGTGTAAGAAACAAAACAAGCTATGGGAGAAAACATTGGTAGATTAGGAGGGGCTTACCCAGCTTTCCCTCCGGCCTCCATTTGGTTGGCGAGTGTGACGTCGTTGGACCAGACGTCAAACTGCCACTTGCGCAGGCCGAGCACCCCACAGTGCACGCGCCCGCTGTGGATGCCCACCCGCATATTCACATTAACGCCCGTCACCTCTCTCACCAGCCTGTAGACACACATACAAACACATTGTAAAAAAAAAACTAGTGTCACCCTCAGGTTCACAGCTTCTCTTCTGTACCCTGTGTTCCATAAATAAAGCAAGAAACTGTAAGGGTGTTTGTTGATGTTTTCAGTGTGTTGATCTTTGTGTGCATTAGTGTGGGTTTGACTCACGAGATGGCCTCAATCATGTCTACTCCCATCTCGACACAGCAGTGGGCGTGGTCAGCCCGGGGCTCAGGCAGCCCGGACACACAGTAGTAACAGTCGCCTAAGATTTTAATACGCAGGCAGTGGTTCTCCTGTACAGCACCGCACAAACACACACACACACACACACATACAATAAAAAGCCTTGCATTACAGCCAATTCACAGCATGCTCATGCCAAATAAATAACTTTGTATGCATAATTGAGATGACTCATCAGCTTGAACATTGTGTAATTGATGTTTTACACAATGCCTAAGTAACTCCCCCTTTTGAACAAGTACATCATGGTGCCTTTGCCATACTTATGGTTACATAAGCAACAGTAGCTCAAAGTTCTGCTGTGAAAATGGCAGCGGCAGGTTCTCGCTCATTGCTCACCGACGCCAGCTTGTCGAAGCGGGCGAACAGCTCGTTCAGCGTCATGACCAGCTCCTGCGCCGTGCACTGGGACGCCAGGCTGGTGAAGCCCTCGATGTCTGCGAACAGTATGCTGCAGGAGACGAGATGGAGGAAGGAAGTGTGGGAGAGGGATATCCAAACAGAGAGGAAAAGAAAGACGAATGAGACAGGGAATGAGATCAATCAATAAAGTACAGAGTTAGTTAGCATGGTTTAGCGCCTCTCTGCTCACTGTCCAGCTGCCATTTGTTCAGCTCTGGCTCTCATCATTCTAGGCCAATGTAGGTCACCTCCGCCTCCCCCTGTCTGCATGCCTTTCATTGCTAACTTTTCATAGCAATGAAAGGCCAGGATAAATGACATTTAATTTAAATTAAGAGTTCCAGTTGAAGGTGACAGATGGCGCTGTTGGTCCCGTGAGGTGATCCACTCGGGGAGAAGTGGCCCTTAATTACTGCCACCAGACCCGTCTGCGACTCCCACCCTGACCAAGGCTGAGGGCCATGATGCAATGTATTATCTTTAAAAAGGGTTCTCACACATAAATCTGCACACAAACATATTTTCATGTTCTCGTGTTATCTAGCTATGCAGTGGATGTTGCTTTTGGCAAGCAGTTTTGTTTTATTCATCCAAGTTATCGTTTCTGCTGTTACTGTTACAGCTTTCACCGGAACTACATTTTACTGTAGGAATAGCTCCAAATAAAATGAATTGCCAGTTCTGTAGATTTTACTGACCAGTAAATTGTTTTTGGAGAAAGATGGAGATTTTGTATGGATTTTTCATATTACTTTAAGTGAGCAGAAAAAGTAAATCAATTCACCCCTATTGTGCTGGTTGACAATACAAAAACAAAACGTCCTATATTGCCAGACATAAGTTGTTAAAGTGTAAAAGTCTTCATTTTGTAATTCCAATCAACAGATCTTGTAAGGGCCAAAGTAAATTAAAGGTAATCCATATTAAAACAGGTCTAACTTATAGATAATATATAGATATTAATCTGGAGCATATAAGGACTGACAACATTAAATACATACCCAAAAAAAGGCATCATTTTGGGACAAAAGACAGCAGGATTTAGACTTGAATAGCGGATTGTTTCTGAAAGTGTACACCTTAGTAGAGCAGCATCAGCAGCGCAACAGATTATTTCACTAAGTACATCACCTGCACCTATTTGGGTCACCTCTAACAGAGGATTGCTGCTGCAACCTCGTTTCATTGTCCTCCATCACCATCCCTACAACATCCTGAAGAGCACCGGCTGGGCTAATGGATGGAGAGTTTCAATCAGCTGTTTAGCACTGAGAGATTCTCACTCGGGAGGCTGAAGCCCAGTGGAGAGGGCTGAGACACGGACAGCAAACTTCAAGTCTGCCTCCTATCATTTGCTACAGAAAGCACAGCAGTGCACCTAAGTCAATATCTTTACTGCAGCCGGTGCTGTCAGTGTCACTAAACAACAACATGCATAATACATGCTGTCAGGGAAATAGCTGTTGGAGTGACTCTGTAACTGACACATCAGTCAGCGGAGTGAGGTCAGAGCCAGTGGTGCTAGCAAAGCTCTCCGACATGTTTCTGCGCGTGTGTTACAGTGGTGGTGAAGCATGTATGTGAATCTGTTTGTGTTTACCTGACATTGTCGTGTTTTTGAATGTAGATCTTGTGGAACATCATATCTTCCTTCTTGGCATTGATATCAGCCTTCATCTCCATGGCAACGTGCCTTGGCAGCACAGACAGCAGTAGGCGCTCCTGATAGAGAGGGAGAGAGAGAGAAATTAAAGAAGAAAAAAACAGAGCCCATTAATTTTCATCAGTTTCTACTGTTAAGAATGCTCAATGAGTCACCCTGCCTCGTTGGCAGCTGCGTGGGTACGTGTTAGTCAAATAGCGAGGAGTAGAGATACGTGTTATACTTTAGAGCATATTGTTGACCTCAAACATTTAGACAAATAAATTAGACTGGAAAATGGAGACACCCATTTGTTGCTCTTTTGCATTTGTGTTAAGTTTTTGTACAGGATGCGCACAAGACAGCCTCCCTCACTTATTTGCTTGAACATGCATGCGAGTGTGTGTGTGTGTGTGTGTGTGTGTGTGTACCTGCTGCTGGTTTTCCCTCTGCAGGTGCAGTCTGGCCTGGATATATCCTCTCGTCTCCTGGAAGGCTTGTCTCTGGGAGACCTCAGCAGGGTAGTGCGTACAGATCCCGATCATGTTGGTGCACAGGAAGATCAGCACATTAGCACTGATCTGAAAAACACACAAACATGACAGAGAGATTGAAATGCATGCACACATGTCATATCACAGGAATACAGTGAACTCCGCCCGACCTGGGTGAGGTCAATGAACAAAATTGATAACACTCTCTGTCATAGGATTTACTGCAAGGAGAATGAATTCCTCAAACGTCTGAGGGGCCATTAGATGTGATTTGGTTAGGGACGATAAGCGTGGCCTCGTGGTTACTCTGCAAGACGACATTTTCCTCACGTCGCACTCGAAACAGCAGAATGGAAGCCCAGAGGGTTCAATGTGATGCAGACCGGGGAGACGTGACAAGTGTCAATCCATTTTTTTTGTTACTTATGCTTCTTCTTGAGCTTAAAGTTAGTGTTGTCTTTATATTGAGTTTATGGAATCCATTCAAAATTGAAAAAAAATGGCAGATTAATTAATTATGTAATAAAAAAATATTTCTTCTAGGCGCTAAAAAAGATATGATCGTGCAAAACAGCTTCTTATTGTTTCAATCTAGCAATTTAAAGTAGCTTAAAGCAGAGCTACATTTTATGAATGTTCAATTTTAGAAGGAGCGAATCAGAAGCAGCCACTAATGTAACTTTGTAGTGCGTACCTAGTGCAGTGAGGTATGTCGGTTGAACAATGAGGCGCAAAGAATGCAGAGAAACAAACTTTAGAATGACATTATCTGTGGCTTGAGCAAATGAAGTCAAGATACAGTGTACAGTTAGCTTTGCAGGGTCATCGTCCTTAAAAACTTTCCTCTGCGCTGCTGCAGCCACTTTCTGTTCGTCCCTGTGTGGTTATGATGCGTGTGCCGAGTCTGTTAAAGTCTGTTAGTGATTTCTCTAGTCCAAACTGAACATCAGAAACGCAGCCTTGAGCTCTGGACTTCCCCTCTGAAACCCACAGGCACGTGTGCACGTGTGTGTGTGTGTGTGTGTGTGTGTGTGTGTGTGTGTGTGTGTGTGTGTGTGTGTGTTATATGTGTGGTTTTTGTGTTACTTAGAGAGGGAAGGGGCCTCAAATACTTTGTGCTG
>NW_011370136.1:54911-59495 GCF_000735185.1 Notothenia coriiceps
CCCACACACACACACACACACACACACACACACACACACACACACACACACACACACACACACACGTTCACAAACACACTCCAGCCTGGGAAAGTCACTTGACCCCTGACCAGAACACAGAGTGCTTCCTCTGAAGATGATATCATCAATAATGAGAAAAAGACATGCAGGCCCAGCACGCACATACAGGCTGAATTTAAATCAAGTTGTTGTAACAACATTATGACTAAACTGGAGAAAATGAAAAATATCATCACCAGTACCAGCACATCTGAGCCCTGGCTGGTATGTTGCCAAACCAGTGTGTGTTTGTGTGCATGTGTGTAAGTCTTGTTCATGAGAAAGACGCCTGAAGAGAGATGGAGAACAGCAGATAGAGGATGATTATCAGTATACATGCATACACAGCATATTTTCATGAATGGCTCTTAAAAGGGAGTATAAAAGAACTAGCTTAGCATCCACACATTGATTAAAATGAAAGTAGACTCAAACAAACTTGTTGAGTGCTGCCAGGCCCTGTGTAGTGGCTGAGTTGAAGTTTACTCTGTAAACACAATAACTCACCCCTTGTTGTCACAACAAGACAAAGACAATCTAACAACGTGTGCTTGCAATACAACACCATCACCACAGGACAGAGGCAGGCAAATTCCACTGTTTATTTGAAGAGAGTCGTTGGTAGCTCCTATTCTGAAAACAAATGGCCAAACTACATTAGAAACACAGCAGTAAGCGAAAAAAACTCAGACTATGCTAGCAGGTGCAGAAGCAAACATGCTTTGATGTATTGGGTAACTACCAAACCCTGATGGACCTGAAGCAGGCAGAGAGCAGCAACATTAGTCAAGTACTAACAACAGAACATCTGAAATGTATCCTCATTTCTTATTTCTGAGAGGTACGAAGGCATCTAGGTCCCTTCAAACAGGTTTTGGGGAAAGAACAAGAAGCACTTTTTCCTGAACTCCTTGATGCAGGATGACAGAGAATGGTTGATGCCGGCTGTCAGTTAACCTTTTAAAGATTTATATCAAAGCTGTCGAGGGGTGTGAGACACCTCATCATTTGGCTATTGGAGATCAGGTGTAAGGACCTATACAGCAGGCTGCACTATTGTTCTTGACATGACTGGGTGAACAAATGTTCATCAAGTGCAACATTGAATTTGTGCCGCACTGTAGCTCAATTAGCTATTATCCTGTTGTGTTCAGAAATCATTGAGAGACCAGGGCATCCTGATAAGCCCTTCATTTACATGTTTTAGACCACCAATGGAGACCTGGCACTCTAGTCTTGAAGGTCCATGATATAACTTGACCATATGAATCCCAAACAGATGGCTCTGAACAAAGTGAACCATATACTGTAACTTGACTGAGACAGAGTAGTAGAACCTGTAGTTCCCAGGACATTGCTTCTCAGAAACACACTCATCTTTATTCAGCCAGTTCCGCTTTCTTTGTGAGAGCGCTCACATTTCAATCAAGGTCAAGACATTCTGATCAAATTGTTTGGATATTTTGTCAACAAACATGTAGTTGGTCTGAAAGAAGCCTAATTGGATCCCACATGCAGGATTTATGTTTTCGTTGCACAGGAAGAAGCACAGTATTGCTGGAATTCACATGTATTCAGAAATGCAAAGCCAATGCAGGAGCAGCATCTTAAGTATTGAAACCTCCTAAAAGTGTTAGCAAGTTCTGTGCGTTCAGGACAAGCAGTATTAAAGCTGATCAACAATTGACAGACTACATCTAGAATGATAGCTCAATATATGACAGCCTGGTAGTTCTGAATAAGTGAAACTTCAGTGTGGGGATTGTGTTAATGCCAAGTTTTGCTTAGTCACCACACGGTCTGGAGATTAGAGGTAGAAACATTCACAGAGGCTTTTGAATAATTCTTGTGTGTGTTGGCTATGCAAGTGTGTGTCAGTCGGTGTGTGTGTCTCCTTTTAGACTGGCAGCTCTTTGATCCTGAAGCTTGTTGTGTCTCTTGCTGCACTTATTTCACCCAAGCCTGCAAATCCAGCACCGACCCACGGCCGCTCTGACACTTCCCTCTACTAACAGTAATGTGAGGAGAGCAGAGGAAGCTTCTCTTCATTAGCACAACCCCACTCTCTTTCTAACCACTAAGCTGGACTTTGAGTATCTTCCACGGATGTCTCCTGAACATTGTTCCTACAAACTTTTGGCTCTTTAAGACGGGCCTTGCTCGACATTTACTTAAGCAGGACCCTCTTGGCGGTGAAGTTAAAAGAAGTCCAAACATTGGCTTATAAGGCGCGGCTCCCGGCAAGGTGCTTTATAAAGTAAGGCAGGCGGATAACACGTTAAAGAACAAATGATAGAAGGGGATGGAAAAGACTTTGGCTTGGCAAACACACAGCAAATCCATTCTGTCTTTATTAATATCCCACTGGACACTTCCCTCACGCACAGGCACGCTGGAATGTACATGTGCACAAATTAGCTTTTCACACCAAGGCCCATTCAGTAAGTATTTATGTTAGTCTAAAGAAACTTTAGCAGAGGCAACTGTAGCTGCCTTTTCTGTATGCACAGCTAAGGTGGTCACATGTTGATCAATTTGTAACTTATATAAAGTCCTATGACAGTAAGAAGAGGTAAGCGTATGACAGTGTCAGTTAATAAATAAATGCACTTTCCACCTGATCCATTTTTTGATTTATCCTGGAGTATTTAAATGTCTGCGAGATATCCCATCAACTCTGAGCTCCACTGAAGCCAAGGTCCAAACTTTAAAAGGCCAAAGTGCTACATCCTATAAGTCGACACACTGGCTCTGGGGACCCTGACTGCTGTTGACATGGGGGCTTCTCTCCAGCACATGACCTTTGATAGGCATCTGGAGCTTTTACAATGTCTTACAGAGATAGAAGTCAAAGCCCAGTCACATAGTGCTCTTCATAGCCTGAAAAGATAACATTTGGTACCAGAGAGGTATAAATAGACAACACTTTGAGACTGTGTTGCATTAGTCCGGATTTAATCAGGGGTTACTATGATGTGTAACTAATGACATAGGAAAGAAGTCATTCCTTATAAAGTGAAATGTTGCAGATGGGTGGGGGTGCCTGTCTTTGCCATCTTGGGTTTCTGCCATCTGGATTTAGAGCTTTGTTTTTTTTTTGTCACGGCTCGATCCAAACCAAAATTGGTCTCAGGCGACCAGAGAGGCCCCGATTTAATCTTTGTGAAACGCTGAAGCAAATTCCGTAAAGCTAAATAGAGCTGGACCCAAGCCGCACATCTGTCAGAAAAACAGATCCCAAATTAATACTTGCAAATAAACTTTGTCCAAACATGAGGACAAAATCTCCCAGCAATCATGGAAAACAAACTGCAACCACCAGTTACAACTACCACCTACGCTTTTCTAATTTGATGAGCATGACTTTCCTCACATAAAAAATATATTATAATGCTCATTTATCCTTCTGGTTCAATAACTCTGCTTTAAATGTACTCTTGACTATCTTGAGTTCAACAGTTCCAATAAGGACAACATGCATCTGGTAGGCACTGATTTTACCAATTTTTTCTGACACTGTATCTGTGGAGTATGAAAACTGAATTAAAAAAAGATCTTTCAGTAACAGACTTCAGAGGAAAACATAATAGTAAAAGAGGGGAGTGTATAAGAGACACACTGTCATTCGATAGCTTTGAACAAGGCTGCTCCCTAAATCAAAACAGCAGGGTCACATGAACTCACATTGTAGCCGCCTTTTTACTTTCTTGTGGCTCAGTCCACTTGGCTGTAGTTCACCATGCAGCTTCCTGAGTTTAAGGTCTGCTTTAGGACATGTATAATTTGTCCCTTTCCCCTCTTTTCCCAAACATTCCCAGTGTCTGTGAACTAGAGGGACAGCCTACAAATGATCTTACATTAAATGAGAGTCAGGTTTTAAGAGACAGATGCACTTTACATGCAGCTTCAACGCCTGCCAAATCTAGAAAGGTCTTTAAATAGTTTGTTTTTCTAACCAACAGTTCAAAAGCCAAAAATATTAAATGTATCATCCTACTATAACATCCTTAAAAGCAACAAATAACCAGAGTCAGAGAATATCTGGCACTTTTGGTAAGAAATCATTTTTGATTGTTTCAATTTCAAATTGTACATCTTGTCTTTAAAATGTCGAACTTCCCATAATATTTATGTTCAGTTTGTGTGTTGGATCTGCTTTCTATCGCTTTCTGTTATTAATATCATCAGTTTGAATTGTTATCAGAATAATAGTATTGTCAGGGATGCAGCAAAACGCAACCATTAAGTCAAATATATATATAAAAAAAAGATAGATATTTTCGTATATAAACAGTTCAAGTAGAATATTTGTGTAGCATTGGGAGCGATGGTAGTATGGGTAGTAGCCTCAGTAATGGCAACAAGAGATGCCCACTGCCTTTCTATTTCCTCATTTAAATGATGATCTACCAGATACAATGTTTTAATTAAGACACATTATTATGAAATGCCTCATTATTAGATAAAGTCGTGCTGATGTTTGTCAGTGGTCCAGGTTCAGAGCTTGGCTGGATTGATGGAGGG
>NW_011370136.1:59516-79670 GCF_000735185.1 Notothenia coriiceps
GGGGGGGCAGGGATGGACACAACCCTCTCCTCCCAGCTGTGTCCTCACTGACCCCTCACTTCCTGCCCCCTCACACCCTCACAGGCCCAGCTGCAATTACAGCACGGCGGCTGCAGGACCACAAGATGTGGTTAATTTGCCTAATACACCGAGCAGCTAAGCAGCCGCTGCGTTCACTCCTCTGCTGGCCGCTCTCACAGAT
The DNA here is from genome assembly GCF_000735185.1 of Notothenia coriiceps. Lineage (NCBI taxonomy): Eukaryota > Metazoa > Chordata > Actinopteri > Perciformes > Nototheniidae > Notothenia > Notothenia coriiceps. The sequence goes on from NW_011370136.1 coordinate 59,719, forward strand.
TTGAACTATGTGAGGGAGTCTGGACCTTAAACTGTGTGAGCTAAACGTCCAGGAATTCACATTTCAGCTCCTAATGCTTCCATCTTATTTTAAGCACAACATTAACCAACAGCCACCATTTCACATTGACAAGTGTAAAAGAAATGTTAAGAGTTAACTTCAAAATGGGAAAAAGTCTGCTGGTGACAAAATGGTACCACATTTGTTTAGAATTAGACCTTTCTTCCCCTCTAGCAAGTCTTTAAATAGTGAGTAACAGAATTAAATGAGATGGTGTGTGTGGCCCAGATGCTGCGGCTCCAATAAAAACATGCAAGAGTTTATTTTCGCTGTCCAGTTATATAAGCATCTGCAAACATTCACTCCACAGTTTAAACCACTGTCCTTCCCAACCATACACTATATTGACTTTTACTACAAAGCATACAGATCAATACGGGGACAAGAACAACAGGTTACCGTTTAAACGGCAGAAACGGCAGAGCAGTTTGGTAACCGCATCAACTTAAGTTTTTTCTTCTATGAGCTGCTCGGTCGAGGGTGAGCTGATTCTGAACTCATGCATGTAACACATCCACCTCCCAGGCCATCTTCAGGAAAAGTCCCATGTGACATGTTTGTGACGCCTGATACATCAGCAGCTTTCACAGGAATAAAAGCATGGGTGTTGATTTCCACACATGGTTTGAATATTTCAACCTGAAACTGTAATTGTATGTCTTATAGGGCTGCACGATTTGGGGAAATAATCGAATTGCGATTTTTCTGACAGATATTGCGATTCGATTTGCGATATTTGTTTTTAAGCGACCCAACGGAAGTTTATTGTAAAATGCGGCCATATCTCCGGCTAGGAAGGTCGTATCAACGTACTCCCGTCTCTAGCACCCCCGCAGCCCGAGCTACGAGTGAAAGAACTAAACTTACATGAAACTTCCGTTGGGTTGCTTTAAAGTCAAGCTTCAGTTTAAGATTCACCCTGTAATACAGTGGTGCCCAATACGTCGATCGCAATGGTAGTGTGGGTAGATCGCATGGCATTGGTAAAAAAACAAACATTTTATTTCTTTTATTTTTTATTTTAAAGTTGCCATGCGATCTACCCACACTACCATTGCGATCGACGTATTGGGCACCACNCTATTACAGCAGAGGTGCCCACACTTTTTCAGCTTGGGAGCTACTTTTAAAATGACCACGCCCAAAAGATCTACCTACAGGCCCTGCCCAATCTGTGGGGGGGGGTGCTAGTAGAGTAAACGGCGGATAAACTGTGGCGCGCTTACACTAATTGAGCCGCATAATCGTATAATAGTGCGCCGCGTTTGCACTTCAGATGAGGAGGTGAGGCCCCCTCATAACTGCATGAACCCGTATGACACAATAGGCTAACTTTAAAATAAAAAATAAAAGAAATNCAGGGCCTGTACTACAGGCCCTGTAGGTGGATCTTTTGGGCGTGGTCATTTTAAAAGTAGCTCCCAAGCTGAAAAAGTGTGGGCACCCCTGCTGTAATAGATGTAAAACATGTGATGGAGCATTACTAACCTGACTCAGATGGTTTGTTTCACCAAACCATCTAGGAGAGCTCCATTGGAAGCCATTTGGAAAAGGGCAGGCACTTTCAAAAATACTTGGCAGGTGATTGGATCAATCCGTCTATCACCTTCTATCATGGGCCACTTCTGATTGGTTAACAATGGATGGTACATGTGGAGCACAGCACTTCTGATTGGTGTGGATGACTGACACACAAGAACAAAAAAAAGTTTAAATAAATAAATGTTAAAAAAATCGCAGGCTTTGCGACTTGATAATCGCATCATTTGAAATCGCATCATTTGAAATCGCAATTTCGATTCAAAATCGATTAATCGTTCAGCCCTAATCACATGTCTCTCCAGAGTCACATTGTTCAGCCCTGATTGGTGTGGATGACTGACACACAAGAAGAACAAAAAAGTTTTTAAAAAAAATTGCATCATTTCAAATCGCGATTTCGATTTAAAATCGATTAATCGTTCAGCCCTAATGTCTTAGGGTTTTTATTGATGAGAACCACCTCTGCTTGGTCCTTTAAGGATATACATAACAAAACAAATATGATCTGTGATTCAGGCAGATTGAATGTTTCAGGAAATGTGTGTAGCAGCTATTGCTGGTCTTTAAAACATGAAGATGCTTGTGACACACCTCATCCCAAATTAAAACTTTACAGTTTTTCTGATCCCTTTCTAAGAGAAGAGTTTTTATTTTTTACATGTGACAAGGGAGCGTGATAAATTAAGACAACACACCGTTTTGCAGACGTGTGAAGGCGTGAGGCGCATAGCTTCCTTTGGATTAACCCTGAGTGTGTAAAATTACATCATGGGACCAGCCGGGGTCTTGCATTGTATCTGACATCATTCACAGAAAATGTGAATAAGACAGACACAAATGGTTGGTGCTTAAAACAGGAAAAACCGTTAACCGTGTGCAAACCATTAGGAGGATCTGCTCTTTTCATTTAATAAGTTTGTCAGGTGAAACTTAATGAGGCTCCGCAGGGTAAAGAGGGGCTGTAATGTATTGACAAAAGAGATAAGGACGGTGTGCATTTCAACAGCAGGTTTGTACAATGACAGTGAACATGTTTGTTAATTACAGCTTTAATCCAATGCATAACCAGCCCAACATATGACGTGGCTGCTTTGACAGTGTCATTGTAACCGGGATAGAGGGATAACAAGACCGTTGGATAGTGTGACAGTGACCTTTGACAGAGAGCGCCATTCACCTTCATGTCCCCAGAACTCAGATGGGCTGTACTAATCTCCAAGGGATCCAAAGTAGCACTGCCTTTAAAAGCCTTGGGGCTTGCATGGCACACAGATGAACATTTAACACTGCTAATGGATTCCTAATATATATCTCTTGGAGCTGCGCCATGGCAGTCATCCTTAAATCCCTGTATTTACTTTTGCAAAGAGCCAAGTTGCTAGTAAACCATGAGCTGTTATTAGAAGCCTGCACTTCCTCAACCCTGACTCGCACAGCTATTATTAGTCCGGCTGTTATTCGACTTATCATCGTCCTTATTTTAAGAGCAATACTCCGCTTATCGCTAAATCCTAATTGCTCCCACCCATAGTGGTGGAAGTTATCCGGTTTAGTATCATTGCCTCTGGTTGTAATACAATAACTGGATGAGTCAGACGACGCTCTCCCTCTCTGACAGGGGTTGGGGTTGGGAGTAAAAAGGGGGAACTATTATTTGAGCCACTGCATTGTTTGGCACCAACAGTACCTGATGATCGGTTCTCACCATTTGATGGCAGCCAAGTGAGCAGCTCTGATCCATGAAGCTCACACAGACAGACACACATCACACACTCCACTTCTCCTGACCGTGTGTGTACACTAAACCAGATTTGCTGATATATTGTAGAGCTGGGTTTCAAATCTCAATATTTCTGAGTGCTGGCCAAAGTCTCTCTGTGTAACAATGTGTTGATGTTCCTGATCTATATTTAGGAAATCTTATTTAATCTATTACATGTTGTTGATTGTCTTATTATAAAATCGCATTTAATCTAATGGAGCCATTTAAAGGCTGTATTTAGTTCTTTATTATTACTGATGCTGACAACAAACAATGGATTTTGTTTTTAATGCTAAAACTAAAAGTGTAGAAAATCAGGTGTTATTGTATAAGTAAAAATATTTTCCCAGCTCTCAAAATAAGCTAATAAACCAGATATTACAAATACATCTTGTAAATCCACAGTGATAATATTCTAACGATAAAAAGCCTACAAGGCACCTGTCACACTTCCCAAGCAAACATCATAGATAATAGCCTGCGTGTTGCTTTAAGTTTTCTCTTAGGTAACACCAATGTACTGGCCTAAATGCATTATGCACGCCTTGCTCATGCCTGTGACATTTCATTGATTGGTATCTTTTCCCCCCAGCACAAAGCAGAGGGATCAGTATGTTTCCACTAGTCCCACACTCGTTGACCCCATAACAATCTGCCAAATGAACAGTTTTCTCCTCTAGTGCAGGATCCGCACACAATAACAAAAGCACAGACTACATGCACCTTTGGAACTTCACTCTCTTCTTGACCTGCCTGTCAATAGCTCACCCTTCAGAGGACTGCATTTGGGATTTTATTATCCAAATATATCCTGCTGCGCACAAAGGAACCAACTTCAGTTTAGCTCCTTGATATTCCATGTATGACATCTTGCACGCACGCTGGATATCAATTCTCTAAACAATGACACAGTTAGTCACATAATCCCTCTTAAAACATATAGGCGTATGGATGCACAGCTGTTCATACTTAAGTCATGGTAATACACGTATCAAAGCCAAAGTTCTTTACCCACAAGAGAGAGTGAGATAAGAACAACACGGCCAAATTCATCTGTTTTGGACCATGTGATGTGTGTGCACTGGTTCGTACGTGTCTGAATACCAGCCACAGTCTGAGTGTTAGGCATCACGAGATGAAACCATAACTGAGGTAGATAAATGCAAAGGGAACATGTTCTGCGTACTTAGGAGTAGGGTTGCTCAATTAATCATATTTTAATCGCGATTACGGCTTGCAACGATTACGAAAACAACGTAAGCGAAATAAAACGATTTTTTTTTTATTGTTATTACTTTTTTTATTTTTTATATAATTTTATTTTTTTTGGGGTTTTTCAGTTGAATTATACTTAAAGTTCACGATAATCAACTGTTAAAAACATACTATTCACATTTTTTTTCTCCAATAAATGGATGTTTTCAAAGTCAATGAATAATCGCAATTACAATTATTGACCCAAATAATCGAGATTATGATTTTTGCCATAATCGAGCAGCCCTACTTAGGAGTACTCTTATACATTTGGTCAATCTCTCAAATCCCACTGCATTACGTTCTTCACTCCCTTACCAACATGCAGTGGGTGATAAAAGTGAAGATGTTTTCCGATAATCTGAACATCGTCCATTCGAAATATTGCAAGCTTACTGTAAAAGCTACGTGAAGCTACTGAAACACAAGCAGCCCTCTGAGAGCTTTATTCATGTGTTGGAGTGAAGATTCAATGTCAAGATGTTCAGTGTTGCTTAGAAGCAGAAATGTCAGGAAAAACCGCACAAGAACAAACATTAATTTGATCAAACAATAATAGGAATTTTGAAGACACAAAATTCCAGATGCCCTTTGATTGGAAAAACTATGATTGCTAGTCATCAGCCAACTGTCAAAGCTTAAAGTAAATCAGCTTCCACAACGTCAGCTGTCAGAGAAGCTTGCAGCAGACTTTTTCAACCAAATGCAGTTCGAGGGATAAAGTGTGCCAAACACAAGTAAGCTGAAGAAAGCAGTAGGAATCCTGCTCATTTTAAGATAAGGGGTACATCCCTAGCATCATCAAAGCGACTAAATGTATATGCAGAGCTTTTAAACACACCTTGGAGTCAGGATATGTATTTGAATTTAATTTGATGAAAAGGATTCTAAGTGAGTGAAATATAAACGGATGAAGTTGTGTAAAAGTCAAGTTTGGATCAGAGAAATTAAATATTATTCAAGAATTTCACAAGCCACCCAGTCATGACATTTCAAGTTCATCTCTAAACAGAGGTTTGTTTACAGGCCACGGTGGTACACCACTGAGGAGGTGAGGGTCAGGCCTAAGGCTAAGTCCCTCCAAACTTACTCCAGACTTCATTCAAACAAGTTGCCACCCGAAAGAACGAACGAGGTCCCCCTGAAGCCTAACTTGCTTCTTTCTGATAAAAGTGATACCTTCATCTCTTTAATGTTGTCAGACAAGGCCCTTTAGAGCAAAGTGGGAAACATGGAGATCCATGGAAACAATTCCCATGAGTAGCGTGAGATCAATCTCCGCCTGTTGAGAAATAAAAGGCCACTCCATCTGAGGGCGATTTTGTGAAAGAGGAATTATGACTCACAGAAAAAAAGAGGAAGAAAAGTGGAAAGAGAGAAGAGAGTGGCTGCTCTTTTACAGCCGTGTGCGTCAGGCCAGCATTATTTCACACTCTCCATCCGTGGCCGTCCCCTTGTCACCACTGTAACCCCCGCACACCCCCCTGGCTTCATCGTGGAGGTCCCTCACAAAGACCTCTTTTGTCTTCGCCATCATCGGTTACAAATCTTCTCAGCTCTGATACTGCATATACATCTCCACAGGGAACGTTCAGATAAGGGAAAAACAAGTCTGGGACACAGAAACGGCTGAGGGATGATGAGATCCCAGAAGAAGAAACCAGCGTTCCCAGATCCCAGAGTCCGGCCATGTGACGCCAGGAGCCACAGAGTTTGTGTGAGCTGATGTGATGTAATACAGAGAGTGACATACTGAATGGAGTCCTTCTGTATTCATAACTCTCAGTAGCTTGAAGCAAGACAAGAGACACCTGTTGAGACTGAGAGCGGACAATGAATTTCCTCTTCATCTAAAAAGATATCCAGATGAGTGAGATAAGGCTGATAAATATAGATAAACAAATACTCTTGGTCAAAATTATTCTGGTCAAAATAGTTCACAATATTATTCAGATAGTAATTTAAACATTATTAAAAAATGTTGGAGGTCAACTAATAGAGCTGGTGACTCGTGTGCAAAGGCTGAGTCCTAACTGCAGAGGCCCATTTTCAATTTTCACTAACCCTACCCAAAAAACGTTATTTAAAAAAGAAAGAACACTCTTAAAATGGCTCTTAACATATGAGAATCACTTTACACTCTTGAATATGTTATGCATGAATAAAGAATAAAATAGCAACTTCTTGTATGCCAGTTTTTTCTTACACCTGAATTCCTGTATTTTGTACTCCTCCACTGAGAAAGAGAGCTAGTAAGCTTTTCAATTCACTAATGCGAAATTCCTCTCGATTAACATACTGTGAATGTTTTTACCTGATCGGCAATAAACTCACATATCATCCCATCTCTACTGATAACAGCAGTCCACAACCCTACGCAAACCTAAGATTACAAGCAAGAGAGAGAGAGAGAGAGAGAGAGAGAGAGAGAGAAAGAAAGAAAGAAAGAAAGAAAGAAAGAAAGAAAGAAAGAGAGAGAGAGAGAGAAAGAGAGAGAGAGAGAGGCCCTCTAGTTAAACAGAACTAGGCCCATGTCCCATTATTGATTGCTTAGAGTTGAAAAGTAAAGTGTTCGGGGTCCAAGCCTGCAGGCGGGGCAGCGGTCCATCAGAAGTCCAGCTCTGGAGATCACACAGGCAACAGGCCAATGTTCCTGTTGTCACGCTGTCTAGTCTAGGCCATGGGTACTTAACACACAAGCTCACTGGACCAGTAGAGTTATGTCAATATTGCCCTATTCAGACTCGCTCCACATTCATCTGGTTGCTTAATAGCGATGGTTGATAGAGAATCACATGTAGGGCTGCACGATTTTGGGGTAAAATCTAATTGCGATTTTTCTGACAGATATTGCGATTTCGATTTGCGATATTTGTTTTTAAGCAACCCAACGGAAGTTTATTGTAAAATGCGGCCATATCTCCGTCTCTAGCACACCCGCAGCCCGAGCTACGAGTGAAATAACTAAACTTACATGAATCTTACGTTGGGTTGCTTTAAAGTCAAGCTTCAGTTTAAGATTCACCCTGTAATAGATGTACATGTAACACATGTGATGGAGCATTACTAACCTGACTCAGATGGTTTGTTTCACCAAACCATCTAGGAGAGCTCCATTGGAAGCCATTTGGAAAAGGGCAGGCACTTTCAAAAATACTTGGCAGCTGATTGGATGAATCTGTCTATCACCTTCTATCATGGGCCACTTCTGATTGGTTAACAATGGATGGTACATGTGGAGCACAGCACTTCTGATTGGTGTGGATGACTGACAAACAACAACAAAAAAAAGTTAAAAAATATAAATAAATAAATGTTAAAAAAATCGCAGGCTTTGTGACTTGATAATCGCATCATTTGAAATCGCAATTTCGATTCAAAATTGATTAATCGTTCAGCCCTAATCACATGTCACATGTCTCTCCAGAGTCACATTGTTCAGCCCATGTGTGTTTTTCAGGTTATTTTGTGGCATTGTCTTCAAGCATGACGGCTTTAAACAGGGGTGGAAATCATGTGTTTAAGTTTGTGATAGTGTTCTTTTTAAGGTTCAAAAGGCCTCTGAAACATCATGATGGAGACACTAATATTGTTCAATGAAACAGGACAGAAGTACTAGAGTAAGGTAGTGGACATATTACACTACACAGCTGCTATTGGAGTGTTGACCTATGGCACCAATTATATAGAGGGTAAATAGAGGGATACATAGAGTCAGTAAAACGATTAAAGGATATAACCCATATCGTAGTTTTAGTTGTTATATTGGGAAATCACAGATGTAACATGAAATAAAAAACAATGGCTCATTTCTATTCCAGTGGTCCAGAAGGGGGGCCAGCGGGCCAGCATGAACACTACCAGGACTCTGAAATACAGCCATCATTCATTTTATTGTTTACATCTGTGCTTTTCCTACTACATCAAAATGTATTTTAGTAAATGGCATAATGTATCGATAAGCATCACTGGTTGAACATCTGGGTTTTACGTAAAGGTTTAAAGCTGTAACGAAAGTAGATTTTTCAATGCCTGATCAATGGACAAATTATCAACAGTTTCAAAATCTGTGTCTGTCAAGAAAAGAAGCCAAATATCAGAGTTTGCATATTTTCCATGTTTCATATCATTACAACTTGAAGGGTTTAGGTTTTTGGTCAAAAGAAATGAACTGGAAACCTTAAATGTTTTTTTTCTCTTGTCTGATATATTATGAAATTATAAATATGAGCTTCAAATATAGCAAAAACACATCCAATGTTCAGGCAAATATGGCTAGACTTACAAAAGGTCATTCATTACTTCTGCTGTAGACATTTAGCAAATTCATGAATGTACAAATTTAATACAAAACTCTGACAGCACATGCAAGAGAAAAAAACGAATAAAGAAACGTTTCAATGTTTTGGAGCTGAGGCCATCTCTAATTGTATAATTCAGTTTTGATTCTTTTCCACAGCCTCCACTATGAAGAAGTAATCATCCTGTTTTCCATCAAATTCATTGCACAATCCGGGTATCCCACCCCAGCCTGTTTCATTTGACTACAATAGCCTCTTTGTTTTAGAGAATTGCGGCCTGAATGGCACTATGCAACATTATCATGACATTACTCCACAATGCAGCTAAACGGGCACATTCAACCCGGATGACCTTCCACAAACCCCAACAGAGCCCTACAGCACAAAACATGGGCTCATTAAAAATCTCATTTGAGATCCACAGCACCATCTACTTTTAGTAAGGCACCTTTGACATGGAAAAGGGATTAGGAGTCTGTACACTGTTTGCCCTATATTGATGGGAAGAGAAAGTAGGGCGTTTCTACTTGTGAATACAGTAACAACATTGTGCTCAGTTGTATGGTGACAATAGTGGGCCCGTACTAGCACGAGCCTGAGACATGCGCCTTGTTCTCTCATGAATATAAATGTCCAATTTCATTTTCTGAGAATGGCTGTACTGTAGCAATAGCTATCGTCAAAAAGATATATCTAGAAATCATTTGACAAACACATTGTATGTGTACAACTATTGAAAGATTGATTATTAAAACAATACTAACATATGTAAATGTGAAATGAAATGTGTCATTAGCTGCTGTTATTGTTCTCTGTACTCTTGCTAACCATAATACCATGTATTACCATGTCATAAATACTTGTGTATGCTGCTCTTGCTCTTTTGCACTTTTTGCATATCATGTATTTTGTTTTTGCTATGTTTGTAAAATGTAATTTTCTTAAATGTTTTATGTGAGGGACTGCGGATGGAAATTAGCTCAAAGCTAAATCTGGCACTGTTACGTTTGATACATTTTAATATTTTAAGTGTTCATTACTGTGCATTGTCCCTGCCAAATAAGCGATTAAATGAAATAAATGAATAGACTTCATGTGATGGAACAAAATGCACTGTCCTTGTTTTGCTAAAAATGCATTGGTTTCAGCCATAACGGATAACAAAGTTCAGCAGTCAGACAGCTCGAGTTAGTATCTTTCAGTGTATTTTTAGTGTGAAAGTATGATGGGAAATGTGTACAAAAAGACCCTTACTGTGGGAGATTCCCACTGGATGACTTGTATAAATCAGATTGTAGCCTTGTATTAACTGAACCTTTTTTCACAAAACATTGCCTTGAGGCCGTTCAAATAGATTAGTTGTTTAGAAAAAATTCAGAAATGCGTGATAATTCACTCCAATAACGAAAAGCAGTCCAATGACATAAAGACAATCTGTTTAAAATGACATGACATGGGAAAATCCAGAAACAGTCAAATTAGCTTGAAATGTGACCTAAATGAAAAAGCAAATACCAGATTGGTTTATATTAATTGTGTCAGCTCTAATCACTATAACGTTGTTGATATCACAGTGAAATGTACCGTGACTGAAAACTAAAATAACACTAGCAGATATTCCCATCCATTATATCGTCAGAGCTGTTGTTCTGTGTGTACATGCTGTCACTCACCTGTTTGAAAATGAACTTGTACTCCTGGTTGAGCTGCCAGGCGGTCACCAGGTGAATGGTGGACAGCACGGCTCCACTAACCACAGCAGCTCTCATTCTGACCGGCAGCAGCGTGTAGATAATGTAGATGAAGAAGACCGTCCACCAGATGCCCTCTGAAGCACTGGGGGGGTACACCATGAGCACCCCAAAAACCTGCACTACAATCAGCACCCCGATCACCAGGTAGCTCACAATCCACATGTAGTCCTGGTGGAAGCCGTTGCGGTTGCACACCACCATCATGGCCAGGAAGAGAACCATGGCCACAGAGAGCACGGAGACGAAGGCCACGTCAGGAGTGCTGTGGATGCAGTGGAATGTCAGCATGACCGCACACACCAGCACCAGCACCCCCATCAGCATGGTCAGAGAGCTCTGGTTGAGTCTGAAGAAGTAGCGCTGGTACAGACGCTCCAGCTTGGCAGATTGAAATTTCTTAGATTGGAAAACCCACATTACCCGCATCCAGCAGTCTGCTGCACTCATCGCCCTGCAGCCGGTCTCTGCTAATTCCCCGGATTCCTCCTCTTTTCTGCCCTTGAGGTCGCCATCATCAAAGCCCAGGTCCACAGCCTTTAGACCCAGATCCCCGCCGCCCATCCTCTTCCCGTAGTGGTCCTCCTGCCAGCCGCAGCGCACGCCGAAGTTGCCCCCGCTGGTGCCTGCCCCACAATGGTAATGCTGGGGGGTCGCATTAGGGAGCTCCAGGTCCTCTGGGTCCCTCAGGCAGCTCATGTAGTGTGGGTTGCACAGCGACGAGCTGTCCTTCCTCTTCTTGCCATTGCGCTCTCCCCATGCTGTCTTCCGCTCATCCACTCTGCCTACAAAGAGGCCTCTGGCCCACGACATCCTGAACAAAACACAGGGACGTTAAGAAACATAGACAGACAAACATTGCTTAAGTTGTGGCATTTGTTCTGATCATTATGCATCCAAAATAGGGCAGAACAGTGGACGTCCATGTCGCAGGAGGCACAATAATTTTTGAAGGCAAATAATGACAAAATACTAAATAAAATACTAAATTACTTATTGTGGTGCTGCAGAGATTTTCCAGCCTACAAAAATAAATCACATAATGATCATTCTATTATATTTTTCTATTAAAATATGAATAATGATGCAAAAATTATCATTCTTTCCAATATAATGAATCATAAACCGATTGCATTGTCATTTATAGTAATCGCACATTTGTTCCAAAACGTTCAAACTTAATGTCAGTTGAAGAGATAACGACAACAATGAGGATCCTCTCACCTGTGTGGGCTTTATGGTGTGTAGCAACACAGCACGCTTTGGCCAGGCCACTAGTTTATCCCCGCGAGCACACACCATGAGCTCAGACTGGCCCGAGGCATCAGAAGTGTATCCGTGTTTCAGCAGTTCTTCTTTATAGAAACAGTCAGTGTGTCAGCCCAATACACCCCCAAATGCCTCTAAAGACTTCCTGTTTTCCTGGGAAAATACAAAAACAACACAAATGATGTTATTGAGCTAACACTGCCGGAGGAAATAACACCTGAGGGTCAAGATCATTATGGATACATAAACATAAAGAAAAACATTGTATCTGTTGACGGGGTACATTTGTTTATTTATGTTTGCGTGTGCATGTATTTGTGTATAATTCTCTGGCGAAAAGTTTAACAAATAATAGCGGAGGCAGGAAATAATATCTAGAAAATTGCTTGTCTCCTTCATCACCTTCCCCCATCAGCCTGGAACAGCATTTGCATGGGAACTATTTGCCGTTTTGTTTGCAAAACACTGGATTGTGACAACAAAATCTCAGACAATCACTGCCTCATGCAGCTGCTGCCAACCGGTCAATTTCACCATCAAACTTTAGAGTTAAACACAGTCCTATTTCAACAAACCTTTCACTGATTGCTGGATTTTTGAACATTTAGGGGATGCTCTTCTTGGTGGACAGCACTCCGCTATGCTCTATCACGGCAATCTGCCCCTAACATCTTGAGTGGGCAGAAATGGGTGTGCTCCATTTGACAACAAAGGCCTACTGAGGGGGCACCATCAGGGATCAAGAGCTCTCCAGTCCAGATTACATTTTCCATGCCTCCCCATTAGCTTTGATGACTCACTATTGCTGGCTTCTGGCAGCACATGTCAAGGACACTGCTAACCTCTAAACGTAATAAGCAAATCTCTGCCAGGCATACTGAGCTGAGACAAACAGTGGGAAGAGTGCACATGAACTGTACACATGGCCGTGTTTACAATCAACAGCAGCTTGTAATTTGAGATGATCAACCACAAAACACAAAACAAATCTAATTGAAAAAGGTGACTTTTCAATTAGAGGTGGAAAGGGGAATACATATTTTCATTAAAGATCTGATGCTGCTTGGAAAAGCTTTTCCTGAATACCTTATTATTTAACTCAGTCAAATTATAATATACACTAGTAGGCCTACTCCTATAAGCATTTTTTTTTTATATATATTGAGAGCATGATTAGCATATGACCCAGTCTGGGATAATCCAAATATATGACCAGTTCACCTTATACCGGCAGCAATAACCGTAATCCTCGATTCACCTTTGATACTTAAACGATAGGTCAGGCAGCAGCATGCGGCTCTTATGTAATACCATCTGTACATGCATGCATCTGCCATTGAATATGAATATAATCTCTGAGCCACATATGGGCCGATTTCAGTCAGCCGTCCTGCATGCATGCATAACAACGGAACATGATGGTGATGCTTTCGTTTAGATTTCATTATAGATTAGCAAAATCTTACATTTTCGGCATCACTCCTGTCACCATTGCAAACAAGGGCCTGACTTTAAAAATAAATAAAAAACATGTTTAGCATTTACACGTGTAGGCCCAGGCTGTTTGGATGCGGGCAGTCGGCCGAAGCGCATTACATAACAGGACGCTCCAAGTAGCCTACAGGCGACAGCTCTCCATGTTCAAATGTAGCCTCTTGAACCGCACTACACATGGAGACACTGTACCACTGGATAGCCTGAAGTCAGCATGGAGTATGTTGGCTGCAGAAAAAAAAGTAAAGCTAGACACACATCACCTTCTTCGCCAACTTATCAGGAGTAAAACAACCCGCAACTTCAATATTGGCAGTGGATCCTATCCTGATATCGCAGGGATGTGCAGCCCAGTTTACAGAGATAACGGGGTCCACATACTGGGCCTGTCTCCCTCAATATTTAACGTGTACGTCATTATGTTTTGACTCCAAACAGGTCACTGGGAGAGAAGAAATTGGCGAGGATGCTGTGGGCCAATCCGAAAATAGTGTAAAACAGCTGATTTGCCTCCTAATCGCTGCTACACGTTAAAGTGTAAATGAATTGCCTGCATTACGACCAAGGGTTCGTGTCTACAGTCCTGCAGTCCCGCAATCGTCACAGCAAAACATTGTAGTACAAGTCAGCTGTTGGCATTTCCCCCCGACTGCTCTATCCTCTTACTGCGTTTCAGTTTATCCGAGCAGCACCAAATACAATAACACTGTGCAGAGCAGTTTCCCAGCACCGCCGCGGGAAAAGCTTAAGAGAGGCAGCCTACTTACCATTGGACATCCTCGTTACATGAGTAACTATCACACCGCAGTGGAGCTCCAGTTTAGCTCCGTGTTCAGTGTTCACGCAGCCGCCGTCATACGCTTCAGATGCGGGTCTGTCCGTGTGGAAGGAGGAGGGGTTTTGGTTCAGGGAGAAGCGAGCAAACACCTCGAATTTGGCCGGACAACCTTCGCTCTTCCCAGCCAGTGCTACAGTACATTCCCACCGCTTCGACCTCTCCGGCTCTCTCTCCCTCTCTCCCCCTTCTCACACACACGCACACACTGCCTACACTCACACGAGCTGCATTCGTGAGCACATGAGTCCCCCTAGAGGTGGCACGAGGGCACTTCCTGTGCGTGGTGTGTGATTTACAACTGTATGTTGTCAACTTCTTCAATTTTTTTCAAAACGTTCACATCAGTACAGGTATTATACGACAAAAACACTTATTAGAAACGTTTGCATATCTATTTTAAAATGGCAGAAAACAATATGAAACAGCGCTGAGCCAACCAGGGTTATAGCACCACCCAGTGGAGAAAATGTATAATCAATGCCTTTATCCCCCAGAGCCAGCAGTCACACTGAAACTACTCCAGTGTTTACATTCATTAAAGGAGGCCATTTTAACATTATAGCAATAAAGATAGTAAACAAAGATTATTAGGTTGTATTGTCTGTACAACCAGCCAGTAAGCAGCCCGTCACATGATTACATGTAATCTGTAAAACCAGTAAGGCCACACTGGTGTTGACACAGAAGAACATGTTGACTTTTCACCCTTCAAAACAACTACACACCCTGGAAGATCGCACTGGGAACATTAAGCATTAGGTTACAGTAAGTAGTTACCTGGTAATCTCTACATACATACCATGTGATGAAGATTTTTCTTTATATACGTGGAATTTATTTTACCAAAGGGTACTATTTGTGATCTCTCTTTAAACTTGAAAAATATAACCTGTCCCTATAAGAGCCCCCTTCCTTAATCCCAACATTAAAGTTTCTCATCGTATAACATAGGCTTATCTATATAAAATAGGCCTACAGCTAATAGTAGAGTAGATTACAATGCTATAGTAGTAATTATTTTTGGCTTTAGTATAGAACTACTACACTATAGACTTTATAATTATAATTCTACTAATGATATTCCCATGAAACCCAGTTGAAAGAACAGAAGCATAGCTATGTGACTTTGAAAAAAATGTAAACTAGAAGAATCATCTCATGAAGCATAAACAGAAATACAATAAATGCTACATACTACTGTACATATTACAAGAATTATAAAGTGCAATGAGACAATAAATAGTCACATATAAAGAGTAAAAAAAAACAATAAAATATAAAAATTGCCTCAAATATATTGCGTTTGTGGCAGTTTTAGTATTTTATACTTATATTTATTATTTAGTATATTCAGTTATGTAGAAGTTAGATATAAGCTTTATAAAACAATTAATGAAAACAAGTTATTGTTGTTCATGTGAGAGATGTAAAAACAAACTCCAAATTGCACAGCTTTGCCTTTGTCCATTAACAAATAATAGTGTATTGTATTGTATGTATGTACTGTATTATCTCTTTCGTCATTTTGACCAGCAGTGGGCGCCATTGGTCAGCAACTGTTACTCTCTGCATTAAAGCCTTTAACAGTGGTTTCACAGTGGTGTCCCATCACTCAGAATTTTTTTTGCAGTGTTGCTTCACATTGATGTTTCACCTTCACTGTGCAGACAAATGCATGTGCTGTTGAACAGTAAAAGGTTATTTTTGCACGTATCAGCTGGATCAAGAAATGTGTTTTTTGATCCCAACACGTCTGGAAGTCAATCCTGGTCAAGTATGAAAAGTGAAACCTCATGTTCAGAGTTGGACTCGATAAGGCTGTTTGCAGGTGCATCTGCTGAACTATTTGTTACTCACATTCAATCTGGGTTTTACCAGGCCAGCAGCAGGATGTGTGACATCAGATGAGAACTTACTGATGTGATATTGAAACTTGAAACCAACATTTTACACGAAAAAGAAACTTTCAAATGAAAAAGACTACATCTCTTTTCAGTAGGTAAACTTGACTCAGAATATATTTGCATATTCACCATTTTTATGTCATTTAAAAAATGGAAAATATGTAGATGTCATTTCTCAGAAATGTTAAGCAGGTAGAAATGTATGGATTTGGATATGTCAAAGCGAAAGATAGTATGTGTATAGTCTGTGTCTTTTAACATTTCTAGGTTTTTTTTCCCTTCATTTTACTTGCACTGAATTTTGCCAGATTGGATCTATTGGAAGCTGCATAAATTCCAAGTCAGTGTGAAACTACTTCAACCACAAAATGTGCTTCAGTTTATGGGCTCTCTCTGTGGCTCTCTTGGTCTTGTGTGTGTGTGTGTGTGTGTGTGTGTGTGTGTGTGTGTGTGTGTGTGTGTGTGTGTGTGTGTGTGTGTGTGTGTGTGTGTGTGTGTGTGTGTGTGTGTGTGTGTGTGTGTGTGTGTGTGTGTGTGTGTGTGTGTGTGTGTGTGTGTGTGTGTGTGTGTGTGTGTGTGTGTGTGTGTGTGTGTGTGTGTGTGTGTGTGTGTGTGTGAGTACAAAGTGACTTTTTCCTGTGTTTTTGACATTGGCAGTATAATACCTGACTGGAGCGGTCGATGGGCGCTGTGTAAATGGAAAGCGTTTACGGGATGTGAGGTGGCCAAAGTGCTGGATCAGTGAAAACCGAGAAGACCCGCATCTCACCCCTGCCTCCTGAACATCTTCACCCAGCAAACACAAAACGTCTCCTTCGACTGAAAACAGCACCCCCATCCAGTGGTGGGAAGTTACTAAGCACATTTACTTACTGTATAGTACAATGTTGAGGGACTTATACTTCACTTGAGTATTACAATGTTTTGCTATGTTTCTTCCCCAGTACAATTCAGAGGTAAATAATGTAATTTGACTCCACTACATTTGTTTAGTACCTTTAGTTACTTTCCAGATTTTGAATAATTATGTGAAATCTAAACATCACTTAAATAGCTACCCATACAAAGGAATTAAAAGCATCACCTTTACCAGCTTTAAAGCTTCAAACACAAGTATATTTTGATGCTAATACTTTTGTACTTTTACTGAAATAACATTTTGAAAACATTACTTTTACTTATAACATATATTCCTACACTCGGGCACATACATTAATCTGTTTGCAACTTTTTTAAAACTATTCATATTCCAATTACTTGTAACCTATTCTTGCACTATTTCTATTCTATTTTATTTGTATTTACTTGCACTATTTTATCTGTTTTATTGTGTTGCACTGTTGGAGGAGCCTGTCACCTAATATTTGCATTGACATAACTACACCGTAGCTATGTACAAATGACAATAAAATCCTTGAATTTAATCTTGAATCTTATACTTACTAGTTACTTAGGTAAAATATCTGAGTACTTCTTCCATCTCTGCCCCCCCCATCAAACACACATTGGCTCATGTTGGAACCTCTCAGGCTCTGAAAATGTAAAAATCTACAAAACATCTTATTATCTTCTCTGTGTGCAATATAATTCTAGCAGGAGATATCAATTATGGGCCATCCCATTTGAAAATGTTTGTTAAGCAACAAATCCATGGCCACATGTGCATCAAAATTAATTAAATGTAGCCTATCATTTGAATCCCTACCGTTACTTTTTTCAAAATGGGAAAATGTTAGTGAGCGAGTTCGAGGGCTGATGCCAGACTCATTATAAAAATGGATTATTAGAAATCTGACTAAATTCCGCAGAAATTCTCGGGGACTTGGGTCTGTGAAAAGTGCAGGTCTTGCATAATTTATTAAGAAAGCTGTAATCGATCCATCCGTGTGTCCGTGCCTATGGCTTTAGGCTACTGTCATTGATTATGTCCTGAATCCAGAAACACGAGATTTTACAGCGCAGAAGCCGCCGGAGCTTCCCATCCAAACGAAGCAGCAGCCGAACAGTTTTCTCTGCTGTGTTGTGAAAATGTTTGAACGAGGCGCTGTGCTCTGCTCTTGTTGCTGCCTTTTTTTCTGTAAGAAACGTGGCTTTTTCACCCAAGTTGTGCTGATGTGACCGAGATCCCCGTTTACTGCGGATGTCCCTTACCAATTCTTCCAGCGTCTTCCTACTTAACGAGGTGGGTTGTTTTCAGTTTTCTCTTGTTTTGGGGTTCTGCTCGGTGGTGGTCGAGATAATTGAGGAATGAATGAGAAGAAGGGGATTGAAACCAACATGCACGCGTCGTGTAAATCTTCATTGTTGTACAAGACACAAACAAGAAGTGAAGGTAGGAGTAGATCCTTGTTAGTGTACTGATAATTAAATTAGACATGCTGACCTCACTGGGAATCTTTCACTTGGTAGAATAGGAGGCATGCGTTTGTACTGTCAGACTGCCAGAAGAGCTGCACTGGGATTGTAAATGTGCATGATAAACACTTGGAGTAAAATAAAAACAATAAGTGTTCAGCTGGAGCAACAGATGAAAACTAGAGAATGCAATTCCTGAAGAAATTGCTAGTGGGAATGCTTTATGCTGAAAAGCTGACGCTAAACTGCTATGCTGAAATGTAATGTGTAAAAAGAAAGCGAAGAATTTAGATTTAAATGATACATGAATACTGTGGGCTTGAATGTGTGATGAGAGAAGAAAAGAAAGTAAAAAGGCTTGGGAAAGCAGCAGAATATTTGAACTGCAAACTTTTGAACTAAGTTCAAAAGTTTGCAGTTCAAATATTCTGCTGCTTTCCCAAGCCTTTTTACTTTCTTTTCTTCTCTCATCACACATTCAAGCCCACAGTATTCATGTANTTAATATATTTCATTATTGCACACCGGCCGACGGCCCGACCCGCATCTTCTTTGTTTACCAGAACCGGAAACCCAGAAAAACAATACCACCCGTAATCAGCTCTTTTCTGCGGGTCACCCGGGTCTGGTACCCCGCCGACCCGATGCAGGACTCTGCATCAATATGCCCGTTTCCAGGCAAGCATCCCTCTGCCCTAAAAACACGATGTTGCCTGTAACTCCAGATGGATCACGGGGGGGGTGGGGTCCGGATTCGTCCCCCATAACTCGCTTGTATAATCACTGGTCCGATTGCCTTCAACAGGCGTTTCACGCCGGCAATCTGAGGTCTCGACAATAGGTTGTTGCCATGGAACACATCCTCGTCGCCACTAAAAAGCACATCTCGCTGTAGCTCACAATTGGACACGGTCCGGTCGTCCCACAATCTTCACCTGTATATCACCTCTCCATGCCTCAACAGCTCTACGTCAAATCTCACCATATGCCGTTTCCATGGAAATGCATCCCTCGCCATAAAACACGATGTTGTCGTAACGCCTATGAAAAGGGTCAAAACAGCACCAGACTTCAGATAATGGTTAACGGTCCAGCCCTCAACAGCTCTACGTCAATTATGGGGTGTCATCATATGCCGTTTCCATGGAAACGCATCCCTCGCCATAAAAGAGGATGTCGCTATAAGATGACAATGTTCAAAAAGTGCTCAAACTTCACATGTGTGCTAAAAATCCAGCCGTGAAGACATCTATTGGACAGTTTTGAGATTTCTTCAAATGTCGTTGCCATGGCAACACAATGCTCGCCATGAAACACGGTTTTCTCATAACTTCAGTGAAACTGCTCCAAACGCCCCAAAACTTCACAGGTTTGGTAACGATGCAGCCATCAACGCGTATTATGGGGTGTCATCAAATGTCG
>NW_011370136.1:79715-103609 GCF_000735185.1 Notothenia coriiceps
AAAGCCTGTGCGAATTTGTTAACAGTGGTTAACTTGTGTGGTCAGTATTATTGTGATTAGATGTGTCTCGATCAGAGTCCTGCATCGGGTCGGGTACCCGCGGGTAAAACAAAGATGATGCAGGTCGGGTCGCGGGTGTTGCATAATAAATATATTAAAATAATAATAATTTAGTTTAATGTTTAAATCCTCAGACCTCTCCCCCGCGGGACCGCGCATAATCATAACCTCTGCAGCGCATCAAACTGCTGCTGAGCGCGCCACATTCGAAATGGCTGAGATGAAGCTCTCTAGCGGAGAATACAGCATTTTCAATAACTCTTCCTCAAGAGCGAAATCCAACGTCTGGGAGGCTTTTGGTGTCATCCTAGATGGAGAAAATAACCAACATCCCATGCTTTTTAAGCCAAATATCTAACTGCGTGTGTTAATAATTGCATGTTTTCACTGCTCATAGGATATGCGGGTTCGGGTCGGTTTGCGGACCTTGTGCCGACGGGTCGGGTCGGTTTGCGGAACTAATTGGCAATATGTGCGGGTGGCGGGGCGGGTTCGGTATTGCACGTCGCGGGTGCAGAGCGGGAGCTTGTCTTGAAAATCAGACCCGTGCAGGACTCTGATATGATGACACCCCATAATTGACGTAGAGCTGTTGAGGGCAGAACCATTAACCATTATCTGAAGTCTGCTGCTCTGAGCATGTCAGTTGGAGTTATGACATCATCGTGTTCCATGACAAAGGTGTTTATATTTGAGCTAACGACGTGTCCAGAGATCAAAGGTTTCCATGGTAATCAGTGAGAGGAGAGCATTTTCATTGTTCTGAATGAGAGATAAACCTCTTACATGTGAACGTTTTGTTGAAGAACCGTAACAGATACCGGTGAAATACTTTCGGGTTAACAATGTGGCCTTTTTTCGCAGATTAACTAAAGGTGCGGCTGCTGTGGTGGGGAAAGATGAGGCTGAATTTTCAATGGGGTTTATGGATGCATGTTAAAAGTTGTTGTCACTTCATGCCCCCAAGAGGCATTTTGTTTAATTCTTTTGCTTAATTCTTTTTAATTTTTCAAGCTACGAGATATTTTCCTACGTTTCTCATGAATAATGATGTCTAAGGAATGTAGGGTTTGGGAATTATGGCCGGTTTAAAAGAAAATATGAAGGCAAAATTAAATCTGTCCTCCACTCTAGCTGTGACATCACGCACTCAAATCTGAAGAAGGCCTCTTTACCAAGGTCTGAACAATGTTTAATATTTCTAAAAGTATGAATCCGATTTAAAAGTTGTGTTACACGAATAATATCATATGTAACATTTTAAAGTTGGAATGAGGTTTCTGAGTGAAAGTATGAAGGAGCAGTTAGCAGTTGAAGTTGCATGAGGATTGTTCGAGTCTGAAGAGTTTCTCTATTTACTTGTTAAAAATCTGATGAATTATGGGATGTATCTCTGGAATTATGAAAGTTATGAATAAGAAAAGTAATAGCCATCAATTCCCGACCGAGCTGAACGTTTTGATGTTTGAACAGAGTTTCTGCGATGTGGAATGTGGGAGAAGAAGAGGTGCAAAATAACCCGGCGGAATAATAAAGAATTTCGTGCGTAGCATAACAGATAGTGAACAATCATTCAGCCTCCACCTTATCATTTATCAGGCTATGAAATAATCAATTATATATAACAATAATTGTGTGCACATATCATGCTTACAGTCAAAGTGAGATAAAATAACAAAATACAATTTATATTCCATTATGTCTTATACAACTGTTGACAAATAAATCCACTCTCAACATAAAAACGTCCTCTTTAATATTTACTGTATTATCATTACATGACTTACTCACACTGCATGCTTTTTTTAAGGTATATCAAATGACAACTGTATTCTCTTTATTCACAGTATTTGCAAAAGGTCACATTAACAATACATCTATATTTACAAAAGGTAAGGCAATACCACTTTAATGAAGACAAATAAAGGGTATGAGCTTGGGAAATACAAAATAGCAAACGGAAAATATAGAGTGGACGTTCTGTCTGTAAAAAAGCAATCAATGGTGAAATTGCTGTAAAGGTAATCCCCGTATGTTGTCAAATAACATATAAACCTCTCTTGATATTGTGATCTATGCTTGACTGGCGAATAGAGGACTATCCAAATGAAGAAAAATATGGGTTGCTATAGGTGCTTAAAAGCTTAATCAAAAGTTACCATAACACTCTTTAGGTCACTCTTTTCTAAAGGTCTGATTAGGTGACAAAGATAGAGAGTCATACTGTATTGTTAATAATGAACACAAATGGCTGTAGGTTGACCAACTGTAACACCTGTGAGATGATTTATGATCCAGGACACCTTTGGGGCGACCATCTGCATCTCTATGAGCTTGTTTCCCACCCACAGGGTCTGGACTGTGTTGAAGGTGCTTTAAAAGTCAGAGCATATGATTTTGATCGTGCTGCCAGACTTATCCCGCTGGGAAAAGGTCCTAGATGATGAGATAGATGATTGCAACATTTGCTACAGTCTGTGTCTGGTATAGGCAAACTGCAGGGGTCAAGTCCGTCTGTCAGATTCATCTGCTGTGCTCGAGTGCTGACGTCTCTCCTGCGTCTCGTTGAAGGTTTTTAAATCTCTTCTTTGAGAACAAGTTGCAAATGGCTTGGGTAATTTGAGTCATTTTAATTAGATAACATAACATTTTCGGGGTGATAAGACTGGCTTCACAATATTGAGAAAAGAAAAGTGCGCAAAAGCAAAACACAAATGTTATGTTTAATTTAACAGAGTTATACATTCTAGCATGAGGCAGAGAAAAGGAGGGGAGTTAAGTACATGTCTACTGCAATGGCGGGACAGTAAATTTGTGCTAATTATTGATAGTAAACTGCACTTTATAAAAGAAGTAAAATGTTAACAACATTGAAGTCCTCACCTTAAGCTCACAGCATGGAGATGCATATAAAAAAATCTGTACTAAATGTTTCATCATTTAAAAAATATCGTTTTATTCTTGACTGCACACTAATTTCTGGAAATATTTACTTTGGCATCTTAAAAAAACCTTGTGCCGTGTCCGGCTCAGTAATCTAACCAGGCTGACTGACTGTACTTGTGCTGTGCTTGTGCAGTGTGTGCTTTATCAGAACATAAAGTACACTGTCTGTGTGAAGAGCTGCTTGGTGACACCATCACTCCCTTCACTGGCATCCCAGCAGTCTGTTTGCCCCCTCCCTCCTCTCAGTGTGCGTACTTCAAACAGGGATAAAGTCTGTGTTGGGAACACATGCTGTACCTGCATGTCTGAACCTATCAAGTGCCATACAAACCCCATGAAAGGATTTTGCAGGAGCCAGGTGTCATCTCCCTCCACTCAAAAATCAAAACGCAGCATCCCCGGTGCCTTAAAATAGCCCCTCATCCATAATGCACCAGCACAGCTCTGCCCACACAGGCGCTTCTGATGGGACGGACTGACAGACATCTGCACTCAATGCTTGGGTGCAGCTCGTAAAGCTGCTGCCTCTCCTTCTCCTGCCTGTCTTGCGCTCAGAACTGTGGAGTTTAACTTTCAAACCTTCATTCATTCATGTTTTATTCACATCTAATGCTCATGCAGAATTCGAATGAATGCCTGCTCCTTCTCTCTCACTCCTTTTTTCCCCCTCCTCCGCCTCACTGTTTCCTGCAACCTATCCTATGAATTATAAATCTTTGCTGGAGATTTCGACATTGCCCGTAGTCATGGTTTTATGCTAGTCGGACTGGTTTGTCTTTACATACATATTGTGGATCTCACTGTATCTTGCGCACAACGTTCTACGCGCTATTTGAAGCATGAAGCAATTACATAGTCTTTCCTCTGGCTGTTTTTTAGGTAAAAAATCTCTCATTTACATCTATACCTGTCTCTGCTGTACATACATTCAGCAGCTGGGCAGGTGTCAGAGTACAGCGAGCCATGACAACAAACAGAGGGTCTCACTAGAGACGTCTCCACGTGTCGAACAGAGACACTTACATGGCTCCCATAAGCCTTCATCACAGCACTACTTTCTCCTGTCTCTAAACTTTTGGCTTTTGACATGTTGAAATCCACAGTGGTTGAAATAACACTGTGATCAGACTGTAGAAATGGCTCACGTCGCCTTTGAGATTTTGTCTTTGTAAGTTACAAAGCATGGTTATATATACTTCTCTTCTGGTGCTCATGATCTGGGCTTGATACAGCAGTTCTTAAACAAGAGATATCTCATAGAAAATAACAATTTATATCATAGAAATGAATCCCTCTCATTCTTCACGTATGACCCAAATGTGATGTGGTATATCAGATACCCTGCTACCTGCCTTTATCTTCTTGTTTTTCTGCGTTATTGACGTTTCTGGGCGACACAATCAAAACATAGCAACCAGGTGCCAGATTGTAAGCACGCATCCAAGAGGAAGCAATGAAAATAGCGGACACAGAGAGAAAAAACTTGAATACATCAAGGGCGAAACAGGAGGCAGACAGCTGGTCACATAATGACAGTGAATCTAGAGTTGGCTTTCACCCGTTGGGAAGCACCTTACTCTAATTTGAGCCAGTGAGGAGGGTCCAACTTTGAATGTTATTTTTTTCAAGCCGTAATCAACCAATCCTACTCATTGTGCCTTTAATGATACAACATACAATTACATTTTAGACAATAAAGTGATTCCAACAAAGTGGAAATAACTTTAACCTGTCATTGACCCTGTGCATAAAGCAGTTTGCATAATGAAACAGTCTCCTGAATTTGTCCTTGACTAAACCTGACTTCAACATCATTAAACACTTATGGACTGAAACTGTGCGTCATGACCTTCACCCACCAACAGTGAATGGCCTCACGTATGCTCAGGTGGCTGAATATGTGCAAATCCCTGCAGATACCAGGTGCCAAAAAACCTGTGAAAAGCCTTTCCAGCAGAGCGGAGGCTGCAAATAAATGCCGTTGATTTTTTAAATAGATCAACCAACCACATATGGGCGTTAAATTCAGCTGTTCTCATACATTCCCAAGACGTGACTAAAATGATCATTTGATGCTTTTTAATTTTCTCTGGATCTCACAGTGTGGATTGATTTCTGCATCGTGATAGCAGTGAGAATGGATTCTATTAGCCCGGCTACCGCTGTAAGATTCAGTCCCATCAAACATAACAACACCAGGTAATCTTGTTCGTCACAGTGATGTCGTGATAGAGTCCTGAATGGACTTCACGTGTGGTTGCGATACAGAGTCCCATTGGATAGGCGAGGTATAGAGATGAAGGTAAGAGAGGGGAGTAGCAGAGAGGGTGGGAAGGAGGATATGCAGAGCGGAGAGAGCCTCACTGACGTAGCAAAGGGTTGTGTACTGAGAGTGGTGGAGAATAAGAGAGGAGGGGGGTGTGGAGAAGGAGAAAGGGATAGACTGCTAACAAGCACGCTACAGTACACTTCAATGTTACCCAGGAGAGAGTGCACACCATGACTGACTAGCAGAGAGCGAGCGAGAGAGTCCGGGAGAGAGCTCTCCTACCTCCAACTGAGTAAGTACACTGTTATCTCTTCTGCGTCTAATCTCTGCCGGAAATTGCATTGAAGGCCACTATAGAAAAATATCTATTCATGCTTTTTTGAATAATGCCTGATTAGATTAGATTAGATACAGGTTTACTTTGTAGACAACCTTTCAACTCAGCTCGTCATTTTGATTGAAAGTTTCAGAGATGTGAGTTGATGTATGCGGCTATCAAAGTGGAAGGAATTTTTGTTTGTAACAAATGTAATCGTCCAAACTCCTTACCCTCAGCGCTGACATTTCTGTGGAGTTGCACTGAAGCTGAAAATGGCATTTATTGCAGTTGTGTGACAGAGGAGCGGTGGTGGGAAGCTGTGGGCTTTCTTGCAGGCGTTCATGCTTTCTCTGTTGGTTGGGGGAAGGAGTGCATTTGGGACCGCTAGGCTTCCTGTGTGGGGTCAATTAAATACTGCATGAGACAGAGCACTAAAAGCCTGTCCCGTGAGGAGCGAAGTGCTTTGTGTGTGTGTGTGTGTGTGTGTGTGTGTGTGTGTGTGTGTGTGTGTGTGTGTGTGTGTGTGTGTGTGTGTGTGTGTGTGTGTGTGTGTGTGTGTGTGTGTGCGCGTATGCATATGTGTGTGTGTTGGCGCATCAGTGTGCAATGCCTTGATTAAATTTGATGAACCAGCAATGTTGAGAGGGCCAAAGATTCCAGTTCAGCTTCTGTTTGAGTTCCGGTTTAGAAACAATGCCTTTTTATTACATTTGACTTGTTAAAGACAAGAATAAAGTCAGAATGTATAAACCATTTGCTCTACCATTTTCTATCTATAGGTTTGGCTGGTATTTTCTACGACATTTCTCTATTCTTCTATTTGAAACACCTTCAGTTGATACTGTCTTTCTCGGCTGTATCATCTGCTTTTTGTATACACAAAACTTTCATTTAGAGAAATCAACTCTGCGTACAAATGTTGAAGACCCAAATTTGAAAGAATACACACGGTTTTTATATGTAAATCTGGAATGCATTAATATGTAGGGCATCATTACATATTGATAAGTCTGACATTCCCTGAGTTGGCTCAGCCCACCAGCCAAGAAGACATACCAATTAGGCCCAACTGAAACTTAAATCAGGTCAGCGTGTAACAAACACATCTGATTTAATGAAGGATGCAGCAGCACTGTGCCATTCTGTGCTGCACTGTGGGTACACAGCTTTATGTGGGTTAGCTCCAGCCTCTCTGCACTTTGATGCAGTTTGGTGTAATCAGGTTGAGGGATCCCTGGGGGGGATGAAAGCCTAAGTATGCACAGCAAAGCCGGCAAGGCCAAGTCAACGCGAGGATGAAAGATGGAGATTCCTGGCTGGGCTCACTGCGTTCTGCTCTTCCTCCTCAACTGTATGCCAGCTTCAGTGTCGACCCATCCCTGATGATCCACGTCATTGCATTGTCCTCATTGCTTCAGTAGCATTTCTCCTTTCAGATGGCTAATACAAGATGTTTCCATGCATGCAGAGTTACTGTGAGGACTGGGTGGTGAGAACGCAGTTGTGTTGCGTGTGTTGAAATGTCTTGGAAGTGATTATTTATAGACTGCCAAGGGCTCATTACAGGCAGGGAGAAAAGTATCCTAAGGCAACATCAGAACAGGAGGAGGGTGGAGCTGCTCCGGACAGGATGGAGTATCAATCTGGGTGACTCTCCTATTGATCCGCTCTGCCCTACTCTGGTTGCACTGTCAGGAGACCTCCTCTCCACCTCTGCCGTAATGCTGCCTCAGCTCTTTAATGCACACAAAGATAGAGGTTGGACAGGTTATTACAAAGCTTCTGTGCTTAAATCCGCAGAAGATATGTCAAAATTGGTACTTTGTCTGCTCTGATGTGCCCTTTCGCAAGCCTCGAGATCCCAGTTGGTGCAGAGCTTCTCAGTTGCTTACAGTACAAGAGTGTGGTTAAACTGGGTGGATCTGCAGTGCTCAGCTAGAATGAAAAAAAGGCTCAGCAGCCTTTATAGCAACTGAACTTTGATCAGTCTTTAACCATATTTGGAAAACATAATATTGATACATATTGAAAACAAATTGTGTTTGTCCCTCAAAGATGATAATTGATCAAATAGTATTGTATCAAACCTAGGCTGTGTCGTCACTCGTTTTAAAGAAATCGCCATGTCGTGATGATGCCTAACCTTGATTCTCTTTTCCCTTAATTGTGAACTTTGAAGGGAAGCGCTCAAAAAAGAAACAATATGAAGTACACCTGCACTACATCACCAGGAGGATTGAAGAACACTAGATGTAATAATGTTCTGTAGGAGAGAAACACATAGCACATTATTGCTGCAGAGACTGAGCAGAGACAAGCCTCAGTGCGCTCTGTCTTCTCCATATAGTTCACATTCAGATGGGCGTCAGTGAATATAGCTGAGCCAGTCTCAAATCTGCTTTGCTCTTTCTTGAGGGAATTCATCAAAACTCAGTGAACTTTGACAATCCTCCTCAATCCTCTCCCCACTGCCAAACCCAGTCTGTGATGGGAGGAGTGGAAGGAGCTATTTTTAGACCAACAGAGCAGCAAAAAAACCCTGTAAAAATGAGGCTCTAATATCTGTTCCTTTTCTCTCTCCCCTTCGGTACCTCTGTTTCTGTTATACTAACTCACCTTATCACCGTATCTTTACCATTATTTCCCCACCTTTTGGATTCAATTTAATTAGCTTCAACAGTTAAAAAACATGCAATGATGCACATTTATAAAAATAACTTGAATTTGAACTCTCTGTCTTGCTCCATCAATCGAATTTGCTATTCAGGCATGTTCCCTCCCTTCTTCCTGTTTCTGGCTCTTTTTTCCTTGTGTTTAAGCTCTCTTTCCATCTTTGCCTTCCTCTCCTGCTGTTCGAAAAGCTGTTACTCGATGGTGCACAACATTAATGATGAAAATAGTCACCCTATCTTCTCGACACCAGAGGCATCCACAGGGAGCTAGCATGCTCTTACAACAATAACACATCTCTGCATTTATACGTGTGCTCGCTTCCCTTTCATTTGAAAAAGCCATGTTGAAATATAGCCCTGAGACATGTTCTGCTAAGAGCCCTGGTGGAGTGCACTTATTTCTTAAGCAGCCAAAGTTGAATGAGGGTGAGAGAGCGCATGCTGCCAGCATAATGGATGCTAAAGTAGGGTCCTCAGTGCCTGGGGCAACCTGGAGAGAAGGCATCCAGGCCTGGCGTAGGAACAACAAGGCTTGTCTCCTACAATAGAAACCTCTCTGATGGCTTATTAAGACATCTGATGGACTCTAGATGGCTATTTGCTGACTCACCGCTGCATTTCTGTTCTGTGGGCTCATGCATCACCTTCCTGTCAGGAGGATGGTGCAGGGCAGGCAGACGGGCACAACCCTGCCCTCCTCTTGTCCTCTCTTCTCCCTCTTTCATTTCTCCATTCATGTCCTCCTCTCATTCTGTCTCACAGCCCTCTGTGTTGTTGAAGCAGTCACCTGTTTAGCAAAGAGAGCTAATTGGCAGGAGATTGATGTAAATAGACTGAGGTGTCTCTCAGCGTTAAAGGAATACGTTTGGGAAGTTTTCCTTTTACCTGAAGCGTGAATCAAAAAGCACAGAGGAGCTGTACAGATTGGGAACAGGCAGATTTTTTATTTGAGATATTTAACTTGACATGACTTGACTTTTGAGCATGGCTCAATCTTTATTCTAGGTTAACATTGAATTTATATCTGTGTACAAATAAAGATAATGGTGTAAGAGTAGACCCAGATTTAGGTTGATTTCATGTCACTCTTTCAGGATCTCTTGAAATGGGCAGAAGAGACATAACAGAAATGTATTAATGTGATGCTAGGGAGAGGAGAGGGGGGGAGAGGAGATGTTGAGGTGCATGACACCAGAAAAAACTCCTTTTCTTACACGAGGGCTGGCTTGCAGCTGAAGAAACCCACTGTACTGTACCAGTGCACGGGCATATGCACACCAGTGCTGCAGTCAGGGCATCAATTTTGTATAGGAAATGGCTTTTTGAGGCAGCGCAGCAACGTCAGCTGTGCAGCACTTAGGCTAAGCGCGCCTCCCTCTCTCTCCCCCCTGTAACCGTGGGCTGAGGGGAGGAGGGTTCCGCCTTTTCCGTGCAATGGGGGAGAAGCGAGCGCTGGCAGCATTATCATGTCTGCCTCTGACTCCAGCGCCACAGGACTCATCTGTAACAAGGTACGCTGTTGATGCTCCCCTCTTTGTTTGATCACGCTGCATGCAAACTCAGTCTCTCCATTCCCCTGTCTGTCTGCTCTGAGACGTCTCCTCTCTTCTCTCTGTTCTTCTCATCTCCTCTCCCCTCTCACTCTTGTCTCAACAGAAGTCTATTCCTGTTCACTCACTTTGCCAGCATCTTCCCACTTTTCCCTCTGTCTGATTATCTTCTCTTGGCTCACTTTACTGAAAACAAACAGTTAGTCTACCCATCTCAACTCTGTATAGACTACTTTACAGCTTTGCATTGAACTTGTTCCTGACTAAGAAGACCATCTGTTGAATGTCATTGAGTTTGTCTCGGTTTTTTATTAGTCTTATCTCATGTCTTTGTATGAAGTCTTTCCTACCTCTCAATATTGAGGTTGAGCCCAGACATCTGTGAGTAAGTTTGCTTTGTCAGTTTCAGGATGACACATTGGGTGTGCAACAGTCTCTTGGAGACCACAAGTTTAAACAACATTTAAAGAGATCATTAAGCAAATGGATAAGGCACAATATCCACAGTCAAGTGCAAATAATGAAGTCTATTTTTCTTATGAAAATCCCTATTTGTGTGCCATCTAGCAGGTCAGCAAGAACACGTGGGGAAACACGTGTACTAAAATGACTGTGACCTGAGAAGGAACCCACTTATTGAGCTGTTACTGACGACTCATAATACAGCACAGGACAAAACTGTGGAGTTTGTCGAAAATATTAACATTGGAAGCACCTTAGAGAGTATGGTAACAATTTCAACATTGACCATACAGGAATGGGTGGAAACTTTTAAAATACAATTGATGAAAAGGTGAATTAACCAGGAGTTTTTGGTTAATTATACTGTTAAGAGGGTCTTCTTTTCCACATTAGTTTTAGTCTCTGTTCTGTTGGCTGGTGAGTTGAAACACCAAGGTGCACATCTAGAGAAATACAAAATAACAAAGAGTCTGAAATCTCTGACTGGAAATGGCTTTGAAAGCACTAAGGGACGTGAGGTGACTTTCTACTTAGTGATGAGCTGTAATGTGGGAATATAAGGCTTTTAGCACACAGTTGAAAGGCACTAAGGAAAAGAGAAAATGAGATGCAGATGCCTTATCATTTAAGATTATGTAAAACTTACCACACAACTTAGAAAATATGTTACACAATGTAACAAGTAATAAGAAATTTGTGACTATTCTATCCCGTTTTGCTTTGAAAGCTCCAACAGTTAACTTCATGTCAGTAGTGGGCCATCAGGGAGCAGCACACTTTAGTGGGGACAAAATATTCTAGGACTAATGGCTTTGAGAACATTATGGTTCAATATGAAAATGTGGTGTGCTTAATATCTGGTTCTCTGCATCTGCCATTGGATTTTCTGCAGGATTTGCACAAGCCAAAAAACAGAGAGCAAAGATAATGAGCTAAGCATTTTGTACAATTGAAAGTCTTTGGGACTCAGTGTGATGCTTTGACAAAGGATTTTGGGATCGGGACGTCAGCAAAGAGAAAAACACTGGCAGTCCTGTGATTCAACCTTAGCGAATTGTGTTTTTAGTTTTCTCTAATCTGTCATATTTTATCCACGCAGGAATATTTCATACTGCTGTTGTCTCTCTTCATCACATCAAAATAACATACATTTGCAATATCATACAAATGTAGTGGCGAGGACAATTTATAGATACTTTATGTTGTGCTAAAGAGACACACTCCTTCTGTCTGCATCCCTTGTTTCTCCTGGACACTCTTTAGGTTCTGCTCCACCTCGATAGCTTTATAGGAAAAAAGCCAACAAGGGAGGGGAGTTTTGTAGAAGAGGGAGGATGAGACAGGTATGGGGGAAACGAGGTCGAAGAAGAATGATGTCTTTTTTGAGCTATATTTATCTCATGTTGGTGCTCTTGTCTGGTATGTAAGGAGGGATCCAGCCCCGCACCCTGCTGGGACAGCACCCTGCGGGGGGGGGAAGTGAAGGGTGCTGATGGGGTGAGAGGACAAATGTAGTGAGGTTAGCTTTGTGAGAGTTTCATCAGTCTGGAAGTTTAGAGGGTAGAAGGTTCTGTATCTGTCAGTACTGTGAATGTGCTGACTATTTACTTTACTCTCTTTTAAAGTGTAACATAAGAGACAGATGTTTTTTCTGTTATTTGGTGATTTGACTTGAAATATTAGAAGTGAGAGTAGAGCTACGAGCCACATGCTCTAATGCTTTTTTGGGAATGTTATTGAAAAAATGTAGATTTGTGTTTTTTTTTTATGTATTCTCTCCAAACTAAAATGTCCATGCAAAATGTTCTGATAGTGTTGTTCTATAGTACGTCCACTGATCGAAAGGCAGTTGAACTACATCTGCTATCAATTATCGCTCTCATATGCAAGTTTGTTACCACAAGTTAAAACTTTTAATTACTTGGATAATTAATATATCCTTTACATTACGAATGTCTACTTACATATAACATACACATCGGAATGTGTTTTTTATTGAATTTAAAATGTGTTGACTTTCAAATAACATACACTTTTTCTTGTGTAGTGACTCAACCCCACCAGACAGTTTGTTAAAATGGCACGCTCTGGAGTCAATTGATAAACAATAGATTTAAATAGTTGTTTTATCAAGTTTTACTTGTCAGTTGTGTTTTTTCCTTTGTTGAGGACACTGGGCGTTTGCCAACATCTGGTTCACCTGGCTGAGTGGATAAATAGACTCCAAGCACTGTGCTGGTTGTTGGTGTTGTTGCAGAACTCAGGCACAGGTTCCCCTGAGACATCTGCTTTGGAAAGCTGCAGGAACTCACTGGTCCTGGCAGGCCGGGTCACATGGCTTCAGGACGACAGGCTGGTTCAGAGACAGGTTAAACCAAGAGAAAGTAGCAACAGCTGCTACGAGGTGTTGGGTATGGTATCCTGTTGGATTTATCTCCTCTCTGCCCGGGCTGTAACAGTTATTCTCCCCTCCTTTCTCTCAGGGTTCAGCCGATTCCTACACTAGTCGACCCTCGGATTCCGACCTGTCCCTGGAGGAGGACCAGGAGGCGTCTCGGCGTGAAGCCGAGCGCCAGGCTCAGCTGCAGCTGGAGAGAGCCAAGGTGAGAGCCTGAGGGACGAAGGTCAATGATCTACTTTAAATTCACCTTCAATTCCTGAGAAGCAGTCTGTAAACAGCTGCGTCATGTTAAAATGAAAACCTTTATTGCCCCAAGGGGAATTTGCTTTGCACAGACAGCACAAAATAGTACCAAAAACTTTAACAACCATCTATAACATATCACAGCCTAATATAACATTCAAAAGAAACATGAGTACCAAACATTTTCTTTGCAAAACATAATTTAAAAAACAAATAAAGTACGTACTGTACATACTTAGGACTTTGTGGACTTTCAACACACTGATTTAATCCGGTTGTATATTTATAAAGATCTATAGACCCTAATCTGTGATACTGGGCAACATAAAAAGATGACTTCACTTCAGTTATCTATAGAGGTCAAATTAATCTTCAAACGAAATATATTGGTGCCCTTTATGTTGTGTGTCTACAATAAATCTCAAGAGGAAATACAAATACAGGGAAGGTACAAGTTTGATAACATAAGTATAGATTAGAAAAGGTGCAACAAATATATCAAGAAGATACTGTACAAAATGCTATAACAAATGTATACAGTATGACAGTTTAGTGCAGCATGTGCAAGAATAATGAAAGCGCAATGATACTGTAGATGCTCGTTGTTTAACCTTCTTTTCTTCTGTAAACAGGCCAAACCAGTAGCATTTGCAGTGAAAACCAATGTGAGTTACTGCGGAGCCCTTGATGAAGACTGTCCGGTCCAAGGGGCTGCTATTAACTTTGAAACCAAAGACTTCCTGCACATAAAAGAGGTGAGAGGCCTTCTGCAAATAAAGACCTTTATTATGAATGATTTTGCAGCATGACACTTGATTTATAAAATATGTTTTTGACTATCATGCAGAAATACAACAATGATTGGTGGATTGGTCGGCTGGTGAAGGAAGGGGCAGACATCACCTTCATCCCCAGCCCGGTGAAACTAGAAGCCATGAGGATAAAGCAGGAGCAGAAAGCAGCAGCGAGGTCAGGAGTCTCTACGTGTCTCTGCCTCTCTGTGTTTCCACCAGCTTC
This sequence comes from Notothenia coriiceps, assembly GCF_000735185.1. Classification (NCBI taxonomy): domain Eukaryota; kingdom Metazoa; phylum Chordata; class Actinopteri; order Perciformes; family Nototheniidae; genus Notothenia; species Notothenia coriiceps. The sequence goes on from NW_011370136.1 coordinate 93,655, forward strand.
CTGTCTCACAAACTCTTTGAAAACTTTTTTTGTTTGTTGACGTAACTTGTTCCTGCTCATGTGTTACTCTGTTTTGGAAGTCTAAATTGCCTCCTGAGGGGATTCTCGCATAATGAAGCTTTGCATTATGTTGCTCCGCAGGAAAGGAGGGAACGCTTCATCTGGAGGCTGGAGGTCAACCCCGCCGTCTGCAGGTACGTGAGGCCGGAGGAGTCCTGTTGCTGTGTCTGCTCCTTCTCTTCTGGGACTGCATGCTCTTATGGGGTTAGACCTAGAGTACATACAGGGCTTTTCCAATGCTAAAATGTTCCCTTTTAGTAGAAATGTGTGTGTTTGGAAACATTGTTTGCCTTTTTACATGAAAATAAGCTTACAATAATTATGTGAGATGGCCACGGAATTGTGATCAACCTTGCAAAATTACACTTAAAAAGCGCACACATTGCTTCACTGCAGCATGGCATGCATGTTTTCTCTTAAATAACCTAAATACTCATATATGTCCAACTCAAATAATTATTTATTTCCACTTATTAGCTTTTGTCAATCTTGTTTAATGTTCGTTTTGTTTATTCTGAAAGCCAAACAGAAGCAGAAGCAGGTATGTTCTTCATTGGGCCTCTTCCTTTTCTCTTTATTATTTAAGAACAACCTTAATTATATTGCTACACTTCATGCATATCAGTGCATTTCTATGGCTATCTACATGCAGAGTGGCTACTATGTGCTAACTAAATGTGTGTGTTATAATAGTAAATTCACTTCAACAATGTGCCTCCAAACCCTGTCTGTGCTTGTGGCCTGTGCAGACTGAACATGTTCCTCCATATGATGTGGTCCCTTCTATGCGGCCTGTGGTGCTGGTTGGTCCTTCGCTGAAAGGCTATGAGGTGAGGCAAACATCAAAATGCTTTGTAGTTTGGTTGGCTTATTCAAGTCTTGTCTTGGTGATTGGAGTAAAAACCTTGATGGATCAGCTAACACTGGACCATATTTCTGTCAGTCACTGTGTCTCTCTTCATACTGAGGGTATTAAAGTAGAATTTAAAAAATGGTACACGTAATGCTTTCAATGAACAATGAATCCTACTCTCACTTTTCTTCACTATTAAATTGCCTTTATCTGTTCTCTATGACAGCTTTAAGGTGGATTTCTATTAAATTTGGCTCGCACATTTTGTTCCCCTGAGGGTGAATTCCTATCATTTTGGTGATCCCCTGATGTTTCCGCTAGAACCATCGTCAGGTCATCATTTACATTTTTCCGAAATTTGGGTTACGACCAAAAACCTACTAAACTATACCCAGTCTATTTTCATGCTAGCACACTACACTAACATGGTAAACATGTTAAATATTATGTTTAACAGGCATGATAGCATTTCACTAATAGCATTCGCCTTAGTACATCCTCACAGATGCTAATCTATCACTTTCTGCTGTGGTAATTTAAGGTTCCCTTTTTTTGTTGTATACAGTTTGATTATTGTTTAAGCCATAGATGTGATATGTCAGTGTTTAGACTCGGTCTTGTTTGGCCTGTCAATGTTTGCTCCAGTTTAATCTGAACTGTATTGTCTGGTCCAGTATGGTCTTGCCTGGTTTGATCTTAAGGGAATCACTCTCGCCTCCATTATCCCATTAACACTGATACTAAACCCCGCAGTCACATCCCGATGGAATTATAGCACACACCAGGAATCTAAGACTCATTTTGATTCATACGGAGCAGCATGCATGTCCTTTTATTCTAGCTACTGTGTGTTATATTCTCCTATGCTGCACACATGCGAGATAAGATGAAAACACATTGCGTTTCAACTCGATTAATTTGAGAATATGTCAATTTCCAATGACTCTGTGGATGAATGCTGAAATGTGAGGCGTGTAATTGAACAGAATGTCTCTGCGCTTTAACATTTTCCTTCTCCCTCGCTCTCTCCTCTGTGAATTCGCAGGCTGTGTGCCAAGCCGTTTGTTTTGTGTGTGTGAAATATTTATGCATTGCTCTGGTGATGTGCTTTGGGGATGCTCCAATGGTGAACGCCAGCCTTCCTCCCTCTCTCTTCCCCTCTCGTTCTCTTTTTTCTCTGCTTTGTCTCTTGTGCATGGTATTATTTTTAGTTGCTCACCATTGCTTTCTCTCTCTTGCACTCATTTCCCCCTCTCATTGCCTTTCCTCCAGCTCTCTGTTACATCGTGAAGGGAGACACCACTGTGAGCTTCATCCCCTATTCTGAAGGCCATACATTTTTCAGAACTCTTTGAAAATAGACTGCTTAACTTATCATCTGCAGAGAGCACACACGCACGCACGCACACACACACACCTAACTATTTCTCTCCATGTCATCTGTAACGATCCTTTCCTCACACGTTTGAAGACATATGAACTACATCAATAAATTAAATGCTCTGACAAAAAAAGGGAAAATATCTGGTATCTATGAGGGTCGCAGGCCAGAACATGACATCTGTAACGATGACATACTCTTGACACTAAAATGTTGGTTAAAAGCAGATACATGTTTCTATAAGTCACCATATTTCGCCAAATATAAATATTACTCTTGACACTAAAATGTTGGTTAAAAGCAGATATAAGTAACTGAGTAATGAGAAAAAAGACTACGAGCACTGTTGGTATAAACAGACAATGGACTCAAGTATCTGTATCAAAGTACTGAAGAGTGGTCTAAAAAAAAGGAATGAGCTGTGGCTGGACAGCTGACTAATACAGATAAAGGGGGCACACAGACCAATGAGAGGAGGGAGACAATGAGTCAGGTGACAACAGGACTCATTTGGGACAGGTGAAAGCAATCATGGCAGGGCAGCCAATCACATCTGCGGGAAACACAAGTATTTAAAACAAGAGTCAAAGTTGAATATAAAAACATTACAGGAAAAAATAGGTAACATCTGGAAACATTGGAGGAGAGACAGAACCTTTACTCCTGTTTTGGGTGCTCATTCTGAGAAACTTATAATTGAGATCAATAAGGGGACTTAAACAAACGTTTTACCAAGATTAAAAGGGAGTGAGTGATATGAATGTGTGTTTGTATTTTGTCTTGTATCTCAAGTCTTTTACCTTCTCTTCCCTTTTTCTCTCCCATCTGTCCCCTAGGTAACAGACATGATGCAGAAAGCCTTGTTTGACTTCCTAAAGCACAGATTTGATGGCAGGTGGGTACGGCTGTCTGTGTTGCTCTTCTTCAGCTGCAGCTCAGTGTACAGTAACACTGTGACCGAGCTACAGCGTTGTCCGTGGGATTATCACGTTTCATGGTCAATAGGACACATGGTGATGACGATTTATTTTAAGCTGTAAGAGAGCACAAGTTCATCTCATCCTTTGAAACTGAACATTTGTGGATGTGATGTGATAAGACGGTTCTTCTGCAGGATCTCTATTACACGGGTGACTGCTGATCTGTCGCTGGCGAAGCGCTCGGTGCTGAACAAGAAGGCCATAATGGAGAGATCCAACACACGCTCCAGTCTAGGTGAGTGACAAGACAGTTGTCTTAGATCTTCTTTCTGCTAAATAAAGATTAATACCTGCTAAGAATAGATGCATCCTCTGTCTTTAATGCCAAGTCAACACTGAACTGATGTTGCTCTGTTAAGCATGTCTCACATAACTCCTCGTCTTCCTTTGGTTTGTTGACAGCTGAGGTGCAGAGTGAGATAGAGAGGATCTTCGAGCTGGCCAAGTCTCTTCAGCTGGTCGTCCTGGATGCTGACACTATCAATCACCCCGCACAACTCCTCAAAACCTCTCTCGCTCCCATCATCGTCTATGTCAAAGTCTCCTCCCCTAAAGTAAAGCACAACCCACTTGAACTTCAAAAATCGTGTTTTTCCTTTGCAGTTGTTTTTTTAAAATGTATTATTAAAGTTAGAGCTGAAACAGTGTGATTATAGATAACCTCATTAACACCACAAACGTTTTGATAATTGATTTTACTCTATACTGAATGTATTTGGGTTTACACAAATGACAATACAATTAACAATGACATTTTGTATTGGCTTATGATGCCGGGTTAGTGTAGAAAGAAGATTACGTTCAGATTTCATAAGGAATGCCATGATGCTCTCCCTGGTATGACAAAATTGAAGAAGAAAATGAGGGAAATTGAATCACAACGTGCATTGGAAAAGCTTTATTACTTGGGTTTCTCTTTTTTCATACTGCTTGACTGTCTTTGTCTCTTGCTCATCTCACAGGTCCTTCAGAGGCTGATCAAATCTCGAGGGAAGTCACAAAGCAAACACCTCAACGTCCAGATGATGGCAGGAGACAAGCTCGCACAGTGTCCACCTGTATGTCACTCTGCCTTAAAGTCATTATGTACTTCCAATGCTCAGACAGGCTTTTCCATACATCCTTCATACAGCGATCTTTAATAGACACAGAGGGGTGTGACTCATCTCTCATATCTCTTTCTTTCACTCATTAGGAGATGTTTGATGTCATCCTGGATGAGAATCAGCTGGAGGATGCATGTGAACACCTGGCAGAGTACCTGGACATTTACTGGCGTGCTACGCATCTCCCCAGTGCTGCCCCTGTTAACCCTTTACTGGACCAAAGTGTGGTCACCCCCCCCTCAGCTAACTCCAGCCAACAGGTAGCACAAACACACAACTGATGCTTTATTATCATTTTAACTGCATTATTAACCCCAACGTTTCTGCCTCCTGTGTCCTTTCACTAGTTTTCTGAGACTCAAGAGTTGATAGAATGATCACTACCACAGATATAGGTGAGAAAACCTGATTCTCTTTCTTACTTTGGCGAGCTTGAATCTTTTGCTACTGGTTTGTGGTACCGTTTTCTCTGGTGAAATGCTTCCTCTGCTTCACTGCAGGAAGCCTGTGCTGTCGGCTGGGGTCAGACTAGAAGGTCATAGAGCACAGGGACCGGGCGCCACCAGGGGGCAGCAGCAGCCCTCATCTCTCCAAAACAAGCCATCACCTTCTCTGGTCACACCTGGAGAGAAGAAGAGACCAAGAGGAGAGTCCCTCCGGAGAGAAAGAGCAGGAGGCTGGTGAGCTGCAGGAAGAGGAGACACAACAAGATGAAGAGGAGAAGGAGGAGGAGGAAGCTTCAAGAGAGGAGCCTGCACCTCACTGCTGCCCCCTCGCGAAGAACTCCCTGCTCCAACCGCGAGGCAACAACTCAGGGCTGCTTCCTACAGCTGCACAAGTGCTGGCAACAAAAACCAGTACAGAAGTGCAGCCACTGCACACATCCTCTCCTCACCCTTCCTCCCACCCTGACCTTGTTCTTAACTCCTTGCTTTCACTCTGGAGGTCACAAACCCCCACCTGGCAGAGCTGAGCCAGCCCATGTGTGATCAGGGCTGCACCGGACACACATGGGCTAATTCAGCTCTCAATGTAGACAAATAACCCCTCAGTGAAGGCAGAGTATGTCAGCATACAGAACCGTAGCATAGCAACGCTATCAGTAACACAAAATACAAACAAGAGTAGCTTCCCGTTCCCAAGGTTTCCTCTCTAGCCAGAGTGCAGAGAGTGACAGAAAATCAAGTTTGTATGTCCTCTATTTCTACAGCTCGCTGTGAGCTGTCATTCCAGTTTAACCAAATAATTCCTCAAAGGCAAACTTGAGTCATGATGGACTCACCTGTGTTGGGACTCCAAGGAAATGAAAATGTTCCTCTTCCTTTTTATTATGTAGCCTTTTTAAATGATTTTTGTTTTTACAGTAACAATCTTTACTTCTATCTGTAACTCGGTGTAGCTGATCACATATCTGTACAGTACGCAACAGTGATGCAAAACTCATGCATGATAAGCACATACTTGCACATCAGCAGAATATATATGCATCTTTTGTCACAGCTGTGAATGTATAAATGCTGGTCCATTGTCTAAAAAAGGATTATTTACAATAACTGTGGTTTGTTTGCAGATGTTTGTTTCTAAATAGAAAGGAAATCAACCATGATAAACTGTGGTTATTGTCATATATGAATATATTTTAACCCTTAGAAATTTAAATTCTTCTTTATGAAGAATTTAACCAACCCAGTCATGTAATTCTTAGCTAAATTTAAATACTGGATATTTACTGATGTTAAACATGTGTTGGTTTCCTCCAGAAAAGAAGGACAGAGGCATTGTAACAGTCACAGACTTTCAGTTCTAGCACACCTGATATTTATTACTAAAGCAAAACAATGATTCGGTCCTTGTTTTGGGGAAACCATACTTCTAACTCCAGATGACTTCAATTGTGTTTTGGGAACAGAAATTGCCATTGGCTGTTTTTAAAATTCATATTTCTCTTGCAGACTTAAAAACACATTGAGTCACGTAACTGTATGATTTCCAAAGACAATAGATGTATATATTAATAGCAAATGTTACTTCAGCATGTGTGCTGAATTAAATTCTTGGTGATTCTAGCACTAAATTAAACATCACTACAGTCAGAAACATATCCTCTCCATATCTCCACATTTTACCACATCAGTGGTGTCATTAACATTTCACACTCCACTGCTACTCAGTGGTGTAGTGAAGGAGTGGATGGATTATATCAATGAAGCATCAGAATTATTAACTCATTATATTTTATTACAGCTCGACATGTGTGCAGCTGGCCGATAAGTTTATGGAAGGTGACCTCTAGTGGTAAAGATGTGTTATTTCTCAAGCCTCTCAAACTGAGATATAAATTATGCTTCCACATTAATTAAGAATATTTACAAAAACGAGTTAATTGTCTTTGCTGTAAACACTAACAGCGTAATGCAAAAATATAATTTGTTTTTCTTCACGCTATTGCACTTCATTTCATATCTTATACTCCCAAAAAGTACTGCATCTCCACATTAATCACATCTATTCCCTCCACAAGTACATCTGCTTTTCCATATACAACTATAGTTTCAGCACATATGTAAATAATCTAATGTATGTGCATGGCAAATTGTATTCTTGTTTCATCTGGAGGGCTTTTTAGGACCATCGTTACACAAGCCATTCAGTCTTCAGAGTAAACAAACATGATCTACATAACCAGTCACATGTATCCAGGCTTAATTGTACATACTGTACATTCAATATGCATATATTCTTATTGATATTATCAAATTGCACAGAAATAACAGATGCTGACAGGAAGTAAAGGTTTTAGTCACACGGTACACAGTTCTATAATCAACGCCTCAGAAAGCATGTGTTTTTATGTATTTTCCTCTCTTTTAAGAATGATGCACTGCAGTTATTTTGGACCACAGTGAAGTCTGCTTCCACTGGCACCCATATTCATTTCTGAAGGACAAGGTTTGAGGTACATAAAGTCTACTTGTTGAAACACAAAGAGCAAACTGATATATAAGAAAACAAATCAGCTCCTCATATTTGTTTAATTTCTATTGCAGGATATTTCTATCAAAGGTGATTTATTCTTTGGATGTCCAAAGCACAATTTTTTACAACTATCATTTCCTATTGTGTTTCACCTGCCTAAATTCTGTATGCAATACAAAGTCTAGCATTGACGAGACACTAGCTGAGACTATCAAGGTATCTCCTCAGTTATGATGGGGTATAATTGCACTATTATTATTTATATGTCTGCTTTACAATGCAATAAATGCACTGAACGTTATGCTGTACCCTCCACCAATAGTGAACAAGTTTTCTGGTCTGATGACGATGTCAACATTTCTCGTGGTTTCTGACTAGATAAATGATATCCAACAATGTCTGATGATGATGTGTACAGGGTGCGTCTTTTGTCTAGCACATTTGAAAGAGGGGGTGAATAAAACACAACATTTAAGTAACAATTTCTTGGTGTGGTGTTTTTATTTCTCCTTGGAAGGAGAAGAATGGGATACCTTTAAAGTGCTAAATTAAAGTAAGGCTTTTTCTTTTGAAAAACTGACCAACAGGGGGCAGAAGTGTCACATCTGTACCTGCAGGTAGTGTGATGCTGTGGAATAATCAGCTAAACCAGAAATACTAAACTGTGATAAATTGTCTTTTAAATCTGCTATTCAAAGGGTCAGTTCATCCAAACAAAAACACATTCCTCAGTTATCTCGAGTGTAATGCACCACGTTTTTTGGTTTATGTAGCAAGGTTTTGCTGTTACACTGAACACAAACAAACACATTTTAGAGTAGACTGTCATTGTGACCAGTTCAATGCTTACTTGTGTAATAATCATGCTAATCAGCCTCTTATATGTTGCAAGTTGGATGGATTGTCTTGGCAAAGGAGCAGTGCTCATTTACAGTGATGTGTGTCAAACAATTGAGAGAAAGCCAAATCAGAATCAGAAACTGTTTCATTGCCAAGTAGGTTAACACATTTGAGGAATGTGTCTTGGTGTACATGGTGCATACAGAAACACAGAAAAACAAAAGTAAGAAGAAGAAATTACAATTAAATTGGGATTTGGATTGATTTACTCTTTAAGTGTGTCCCGATAAATGGTTTTACACTTACTTTCTTGCCAAAGGTACTTAGAATCTGTTGCTCTATTTCACAATTTGGTTAGGTCTTTAGTTTCAATAATGACAAATCGCAACAGCGTACAATGTTATTTTAGAAATAAGTGTGCTTCCAGCTTTATGGCAAGACAAAGCCAGGTCTAGTTTGATGTTGAAGAACTTGACATGTCTGCACAGTGTCCCTAACCCCATCCGAACCCTTTGGGATGATCTGGATCACAGACCGGCCTTTTTGTTTAGTAACAGTGCTCGACCTCATGCTGTTGTGGCTGATGGAACCAAATCCCAGCAGCCCGGTTAAAAACATCACAGATACAATTAAGATGTGCTCCTGTGACATGTTTCAAGTCTCTGTAATCAGACCACACATGCTACATCACATGCATCGTACATTGAACCAGGGCCGTTTCTAGCTTTTTGGGGGCCCTATGCAAGAAGCTGTTTGGGGGCCCTAGTTTTGACAGTTTTTTAACTACAATGGGGGGGATTCCGAAGCCTTTAAGATTATCTGTGGAGATACATCAATCTGTTACACTTTAAAACAGGCTAATTTCACGAAAACCAAGCAATTGAAAATGACAAAAAATGATATTAAAAAGGTAAACAATAAGGCTCCTCTATGTCAATAAATGCAAGAGATGCAGCATTTTCTCAACAATGTTTTTTTTTTTACATTTTTCATCTTCCTCAGACGTCACTCATTGGCTGTTGATCGTTGGGCTGTCAGCCCATTTTTTGGGTATCCTTTTGTTGAACTGTCTGTTTAAAATTAATCGAAGCATCAGACAAAAAAAGCTTTTGAAAATAATATTATATTTTGATTTAGGTCAAAATATAATTTATTTGTAAACCTGAGTCAGTGCCCGTGCCTCACCAGCCATGAACCTCACTGCAGAAGCTTATATATAGACATCTAAGTTTTTTGTGCCCCACCACTTTTGTACATATAAAATGCCACTGGTGACAGCGCAGTTCCTTGGGGGGCTCCAGTGTTGCTCAGCAGCACATCAGACACGCTGCCCTGCAGTCTGACATACTGAGGTCTGCTGGTGAGGTAGTCTGTGATCCAGGTGGACAGAATACACATCATGAACACATATACTGTAGGCTTCAGAGGGCTGCAAATTACACTCCACCCTACTGATACTGTTGTTACAGAGGAACTAACATGACATAATCAACACCTTTGACTTACGGCCCATCCACACAGCAGCGTTAAAAAAATCTTCCAACGCTTCCAACGCTTCTGGCCATTGACTTTGAATGGGGTGACGTCACTTTGCCTCGCTTTTCGCCGAACTGCATTGTGGGGAAGCAAAGCGAAGATTTCCAGGATTTCCAGGATTTTCAGGATTCAAAAGTTGAGCAATGTTCAACTTTTGAAGCTGAGGTGGAAGCCTCAGCCAATCAAATCCTGTTTATGCAAATCTGACTGTACAAGCGCTTGC
>NW_011370136.1:103649-153375 GCF_000735185.1 Notothenia coriiceps
TTGTTAGCATCTGGTGCTAGCTAGCTGCGCTAACGGATATAAGGAGCTGTTTAAATGAAAACAGAGGAGCGACATTTCGCCGACAACTGCGCCGAGCACTTCACTTTATTCAGGTAGCCAGACAGTGGGACATTGTACGAAAAGTCAGCACACTCAGCACGGATAGTGCAACATGATTGCAGCGTCCAGGCAGCTCCCGTTCGAGCATGCCTTCACACACACACACACACACACACACACACACACACACACACACACACACACACACACACACACACACACACACACACACACACACACACACACACANATACAGTCAGAGTAGGGGCGGGTCTTCACAGAATACGTTTTGGGGAACAAAATCAAGCTTTTTAAAAGGCTAGTGGATTTTGGCAGGCAGTGAGTGCGGACAAACGATTGAACGATAACAAGAACGGCTCTCACCAAGTACGACTCGGTTCCCCTCGTTCATATCAAAGAGCCGTTCAAAAGAATCGGCTCGTTCGCGACCGACACATCACTACTGTATTGTATTATTGTATGAGAGAGGTTCCAGATTGAATTGAGGCGAATATTTGTAATGTTCAGAGGTTGTTGTGTTTAATATTCATGAGAATATTTGTCATTGTTCAAATGATAATAAACATTTGCATAAAGCATATTTGTCAACTCATATGAGTATTACAAACTTGAAAAATATTCCTCTAAGGTACGTTTAGAACATATAAAAAATGTGCGATTAATTTGCGATTAACTATGGACAATCATGCGATTAATCGCGATTAAATATTTTAATCGATATTGTGTCTGCTGCTACATGTCTAACTCTAAAAAGAGCCCTTGTGAAAGACATGCAATAAATCCTGGGTTACAACACCATCTGCTGATGAGTTTGTTGCAGGAAATTAAGAATGTGGTCCCATTGACGGTAGAGAAAGATAATGATGCAGTTTTTTGTCAGTTTTCCTGAGTGCTATGTGAAGACTGCTGCTGTCACTTTATCATTGTGTTGATGATAATTACCAACTCTGTCACTATACGTATGGAGGTGTGATGGTTTAAGTCATTGCTTTCTCCTGCCAGTAGTCCCCCCCCCACCTCTCCTCCTTCACATCCGATACCAGCCATATTGGAAGATGTCACTTTATGCCTGATGATTATTCAGAGCCACCTGTCTCTCCATGTCCCATCCGAGGATCTGTGTGGTGGTTACACAAGCATCCATGTAATCATTGCAGTTAGTTAAGAAGGGTTAGAGAGAGTTCATCATTTGCAACTTTTCTTTTTAACTGTTTTTGTCTTCTCGTTTTTGAAGTTTTATTCACTACCAATCAGCGGAAAAGCACAACTATCTGAGCTCAGAAGTCTTAGTGTTTATAAAACATTAATGCATTAGGAATGGCTGCACATTTGGAACTCTCAGCATAATTGAGCCCTCTTTTCTTCACAGAAGCTTGCACTGTGAGGTTTTAGAGATGTGTATAATCATTTTCTGTATCCATTATACTCTGGGAACAAGACAAAGGTGTAACACCGTCTAACTCTGGCCTTTACACTGAAAGAGGATAATTGCATCACTATATTAAATAAAATTTCTGTTGAATCATGTTTTATTTGCTGAATGTAGGAGAATACGTTTCTAATCAAGAACAACACTCCAATCAAGTTTGGAGAGAAACTAATTATGTCTATCTTGCCGCAATAAAAATGGTCAAAGTTAATTTATTTTCTAAGGATTATAGGCAGTATTATTATACGACATTCACTTGAAATATACGTGTAAAATCATACAATTCTCTTATGGAGCAGTACTGTGAATAAAGAGAAATTGGTCAAATGCTGTTGGTGATGTAAATAAAACGCAATCCTCTGGATGCAGACACACACCCTCCACAAATCAGAGCCTTGTATGATGACAACAAGACATATTAGGCTGTAAATCACACACCGATCCCAGCATGGGGGGTGAATGATGCAGGCTGTTTGTGAACAAAGGCAAATTGCTTTGACCCACTGGGGCAGCTTGGGCTCTGATTTGCAACGGTAAATAAATTAACTAGTAGGCTGCCAGACATAGGAGAAAGAGGCTAATTGACTTTTATCTTTAATACGGTACTCCCTTTCCCAACAATGAGATGCTGTTTGCATACAGTGATAACCTTCAGGGTGTGAAAGTCAGTGTCTCCAGGGGTTTGACCAGCCCGAGTGAGTATAGGAAGATCTTTGACTTGACCCGATAGCTGGTCACCTATCAGGGGGCCTCACACCATCCCACTGCATGTAGACATGGTGGTATTATACTGAGCACCACACTGATACATGTCTCACTACCTTTTGATCAGCAAACATTAACATTAGCATTCTTTACATCTCATCTATTTCTTTTAGAAGGCTGTATGATAGAATGAAACCACAACAATATGATGCACTTAGTAGGAAGTGGACTACTTGGGGGAAATCAAACATCAATGTCAACAGATGAATTGCTCATTTACCTCATACCTATACTAATCACATTAGCTTTTACAAATGGCAGCTAGTCAGGGAATTTCAGACCAGTTTTGGGAGATGAAGAATCATTTTCATAAAGGAACATGTAAGTTGTTTAGATAAAACTGACTTGACTCTGTGGTGCAGTTCAAACTAATTAGTCCACTGTGGATTGGTCCCAAAGACGGGGCTATTGATCCGGACAATCAAGGCAATCTAATCAATCAATTTACAGCAGGCCAAGGGACAGGTCCCCACAGGTGACAAAACACAAGTCTGCCTGCTGCTGTGTAAGATTTACAAATGTAATGCAACAAATATGTTTACATTACAAGGGAGGATTACTTTAAAAAATGTATTTAGTTTTCAGGGAAACAAAATGAATGCCTAACTATTAAAATATTGCAAAAATACCTTTGTTGTTCTATATCATCCTTGAGAAAATAATTTGTCTTTGCTCTGAGATCATGCGCGCAGCACAGGGTCGTAAGAAGGCAGCCTGTGGAATGGAGAGCTCCTATTGGCTGCTGCTCGCCTGTATAAAGCGCCGCAGTGGCAAATTCAATCAGATCAACTGCGAGCATACTCCAAGAGAGCCAGACATCAGGAAGCTCGATCAAACTGGGACGATTTCTGCTTTGTTCTGCTTGTTGTTTTTCACATTTTCTGCAACAAAGACTGGATCCACATCAACACCATGAAGGAAAGGAGAAATACACAGCCGCTGGTTGTGAGATGTAAACTGGTTCTTGTGGGAGACGTTCAATGCGGAAAAACGGCGATGTTGCAAGTCCTGGCGAAGGATTGTTACCCAGAGGTATGCTCAAATGTGGAAAAAAGGAACTAAACCTGCATGTTATTTAAAACTCTTCTGTATTCATGTAAAAAAATAGTGATAGGCTAAGTTATTTTTTAAATGATTTATTGTAGCGAGAAAAAAGAGGTGCGCATGTTGCAGACAGTCAGTTTCCATGCGCATTTTCATAAACTGTTGTCCTGTTGGTTCATTTGGTATATATTGACCGTAATACCTATACATTGATTCGATTTTTTTATAGGATGATCAATGAACATTTATTCCCTGCGCATTTATGATATTTTATTGGCCTGTGTTGAATAACCCGTGCAGCTGCAGTGATTCGTGTGATTGCTTGATCAATAATTATTTAAAATTGAGAGAAAACTATCTTATTATTAGGCTTATTATTAGTCTTCAGTGCGTGTTTCCATGTTACACTAATTATCCAGATCAATTTCATTACCTGTAGCTGACTGACTGACACCTCCCCACTAATGGCATCATCTTGCTAATTGCTCCCCAGACCTACGTGCCCACGGTATTTGAAAACTATACAGCCTGTCTGGAGCTGGAGGAGCAGCGAGTGGAGCTCAGTCTGTGGGACACTTCAGGTAATTGATCCCATTTTTTCTGTTTATACAGCCTATCATGGCCAGCCATTCTTCCTGCAGCACTGAGAGTTAATATTAAGAAATGTGCAGTGAATGTAATGAGAGTCAGTCTGTGCTGCAAGAGCTGCGTCTTAGAATGTATTCCTAAATATTCTTCTTTTGGAAGCATCTAAAAAAAAAGAAGAGAGATATCACGAAAGTTGTTGTTAATAACATCAAGAAAATGGGCATACCTCATACTATTTGTTACTTTTGTTATTATTCAAAGCACAAGACATGTACACTTGTTGAACTGCAGTCCTGTTACTATTTCAGATCGCAGCTGATTTCAAAATGATTATATCTTATGTCCCCTCTGTGGGACGAATAAAGGTATTCTGATTCTGAAGGCAGGATCAAATATTGACGGCTCTACAAGTGCATTTATGTGCCTAATAATGTTCACTGAAAACTAGACAGAGAGACAGGGATTATTGCGCTTCAATTGTTCTTGCTGACTTTGTCCATCATATGTTAATTTACACTAAGCGTGAAAAAGAGGGTCAATATGTCAGTGTGGATCTCCCCGAGGATCTGCTGTTTAGTGTGTTGACCTGGATACTGTGAACACGGGTCTGACTGCAGCACCTGTTGGATTCCCTTTCATGCTCACTGCACAATGGTTTCTCTCACCACCCCACAGCTCTCTCCATCCACACTTTTGCCAGATGTATCCCCAGTCTCACAAGGTCACTGTGGTGGAGCAAGATAGTTTGTGTTGTTGTCTATGTACAACAAATCCTTTATGTAACAGACCCACTTGTTTGAGATGATGCAGCATTTACTGTGGTGTCCCCCCGGCCACCCCCCCACCCCCCCATATTATCCAAAAGCTGCTGCATCAGGAGAAAAGGGAGTGTAATTCCCTCCCCAGACCAAATCCTGCTTTTTAATCCCAGACTGTGGACCTTTGGTCTGGCCAGCATGAGTGGGCCTGGTGCCGGGGGATGATGGGCACACAGGGAGACATCCTGTTGGGCAGGAAGGTTTTCTGGAGCAGACAGACAGGAGGCAGCTCAAAAACTCTTGTGACCTGCATTCGCCTCCATATGCTGCTCCGGGTCACTCTCTAGAGCAGCATGATGCAGGGGATTAAAGGTCTGAATAGGTCCACTGCCACCTCGTCTAAATGACCCAATGAGGTTGGCACGCTTTCTCTTTCTGTCTTTTCTTTTTTTTCTCTGAATACTTTCCCCTTGTTTATGTAGCTTGTCAGCTCCTATTTACACATATTTTATTGTTTCAACTCTTTTCTTCTTTGTTGCCCCCCTGCCTTTGTTGTTCCTCGTTATTCATACACAATCCCAAATTGCACCAGTTAATTTGCTAATTTGCCTCACAAGGAACAATGAACATAACCAGTGATCAGTAATACAGTTCACATGCCTGACAGACAGTTCACAACGTGTTATTCAAAGCAAAGGGTTTTTTTTTTTTTTTGGGGGGGGGGGGTGGGAAGCTGAATCTTCACTCTCTTGTCACTGAGAGGTGAACCTCCTACCCATTATTTGTTATAGATGGCTTCCATGTATATTGTGTCAGGCTCTGGGTGATGGACGATAGGCAGAATGGCTTTTTGTTGGTCACACCGTACAGTTTCTTCGTCTTGCTGTAATTTACTATAATTGCGTGAGTTGCATTGCTGTGGCCGCACCACATTGAGAGGGTCTCCTCATTATCCCGACTCTCCTTCATTGATCGGACTGACCTCATCTCCAGCTCCACATGGCAGGCAGCTCCTTCTCCCAGCCCCGCCATGGATTTACAGACTAAAATCAATCCACCGGTTTTAATCAGCCTGGTCCAATCGGGCATGTGTCGGGGGGGGGGGGGAAGCAAACAACGTCCAGTGGTTGTAAGTCATGAATAGTGAGTAATGAATCTCGTTATGGTGTTAGTAGGTAATTTATTTCAGGTTGAATGTTCTTGCTGATAAAGCCTTTGTGTTTTAGAAAGATACTGTATATAAAATAATTGATTGGTTATTAAGGATTACAGATTGGCATTTGTTATGGACCCAATATCCATTTAAAGTTAATGAAACAATCTATATAATTATAAAGAGAGGCATTGTTAACAGACAAACTCATGTTAATGGCTTAAGCCATGTTAGACTATAAATTAGAAATGACTGATATGTAAGTGTATCTATATCAGTCATTTATAATGGCATCGGAACGGGTCTTAGGGTTCAGACTGTTATAAGGCTGCATCTATTTAATTGTGTTGAGTGATTAAACAATGCATCACATTATCTAATTGACACATAGTTTTAGCACTAGTTTAATTTTAAATTAGAATGAAGGATATGGCATAAATATGCTTAATTTCAGAGAACTATTCAGACTTGTTTTAACAGTCTGGGTCAATTGATTGGGATAACTTTCAACCTTTTAACTAGAGAAACCACTATTTATCTAACTCTCTGGCTATGAGTTGGTGATAGATTGCGAGCAGAATGCACTTTTTATTGAAACCATCTGTTTCAGTGTACTTCAAAATGAGTGAGATGAGCTTTGACAGTGTCAAGTTACAAAGTAAAGCTTGTTAACAGCTCAGATGTGGTGATGCTCAGGAACAAAGAGCGGCCCTTTCCTCTCGGCAGGGGTCTTCAGCAGTGATTCTGACCGCCTCTGGCATGTGAAACCAAGGAACAACTGCCTGACGCAATGTAGAGTGTCTTTTGGCCTGGCTGTAAAGACCGTAGTTATCAGACTGCTGCTGCAGCACCACAGCTCCCAGTCGGCCGAGCGTGGGTGGGGGGCTACTCTCACCCCTAAATCTGTGAGTCATCCCATTTCTGGATCATTAATCTGTCTGACCCCTGCATTCTCACTGTAGGAGAGGAGTGTGCTAATGATGAATATGGGCTATGTCGCTCAGCTGATTTACACACACAAAATACACACATAGTTTCACTTATGAACACACAGAAGAAGCAGATCCTCCCCTCCCCCACCTGTAAGCTCCATCACAAGGCCCGTCGTCTCGGCCTGGGAAGCCTACTTCTGCTCTGGCCCAATTTCCACCTCGACACTTAGCTCTGGGCACCGTACCATCAAGTCGGATGGAGTAGAGTTCAGCCGCAGGAATTTTGTTTCTTACCCCTCCATTCTCTAGTTAGTCTACCACACTCCGTATTTCATGCCTCACAAACTCTCCATCTGTTGTCGAGGCATGCTGTTGAGAAAAGGGAAGAAAGGGAATATTTGGAGCATGCTTAGGCTCTGCGTGTGTACTGATCTATGAAAGCTATTTTTTGGGTTGTTGCAATGGAGAGAAGGAGGGAACAGAAGGAAAGAGACTGTATCAGACTGCAGGGGGTGAAGGATTAATGGGGAGGAGGGTTTTTTGTGATCTCTCTCAGTAGCCTACACTCCTGCTTTCCCTCCCTTATCTTCCTACTGGCTTTTCTTGCCACAATAGAAAC
The DNA here is from genome assembly GCF_000735185.1 of Notothenia coriiceps. Classification (NCBI taxonomy): domain Eukaryota; kingdom Metazoa; phylum Chordata; class Actinopteri; order Perciformes; family Nototheniidae; genus Notothenia; species Notothenia coriiceps. The sequence continues at coordinate 111,019 of NW_011370136.1, forward strand.
AGCCATTTCTGCTAGGATTAGAAACTGGATCCTGGAGTGTCGGGAGAGTGCTTCCAAGGCTGCTGCTGCACCCACACAGCATGCCGTGGTGCTTCAAATACTAATATTTACACATACATGTATTATTTTTGGATTCAGTTCCTTTGTAGATAGAATAAATACGCCTACTGAATCATGCATTCCTTTGTCCAAAATAAAAGATAAAATCGATTTTTGTGAAGGAAAATAAATGTCCTAGACGTCCCCTCCCGTCTCCCCACCCTCTTGACAGGGTAACTCATTTGTCAGCTTTAATTGCAAAGGCTCTTGGACCCCCTGTGCAGCTTTCCATTGATTACTGCATTTAGATCAGTGGTCATTTCATGCAGAATCACACCCCGGTTCCCAGATGTGTGATAACCCCTTGAGGGAGATTGAGAAGATTTATAGAGCTCCCTGCCTTTGATTCTCCTATGATAAGACGCCTCAGAGTTGAGACACACACACACACACACACACACACCATACACACTCTCATTACCCCAATGGTGCTAATTGTTCTGATTCGAATGTGTGTCAATTTTCACAGTCAGCAGACACAAAGTTGTCTCACAGAAGATTGTGGCTCTTTCTAATCTAGCTCAAGGTGTAAACGTTGTGAGTGCGATAATGTAATTTGCATTAAGTTGGGAACGTCTGTCCTCGTTGTCAAAATTCAGTCATAGTAAAACCTCAATCTGAATGGTTTAGTTCATTTGCTTCTTAAGAGTAAAACAAATTCATTTTCTCTATCCAAAGGCAAAGAAACTGTTTTTAAATACAACCAGCGTGTCCCTTTGTTCCTATGCTGCAATGTTTACCTTCTCCAGGACAATGAGCCCTAAGGAATTTCATCGCAGCTTGTCATTATTCCACTCACAGCGCCCGGCAGCTGGCAAATTCAGTTTTACCCTTTGATAATGTGGAAAACCATTAAGTATTCATGAAACCGATCTGTATGCACACATGCATGTTGTTGCGTGCACTTTTTCATATGTTTTCTTCCATTGTTTTTTACGCTGTAAATCAATTAGGATGGTTGTGTAATATCAAATGAGTGATTACACAGACTGCTTTTGTTATCTGTAGCCATAAGAGGAACACTGAATCCCTTTTGGGATTCACATGGAGCCTAAAGTAAACATGTTAATCCCATTGAGCTGCTCCTTCTGTTTCATCTGATCACACCTCTGGCTGCTGCCAGATTTAAATAGTGAGTCCGTGTCATAAGGTGAGGTGTTGCTGTGTGTGTGTCTCTTTGTGCGTGAGACATGTTTGTCTGTGGTCCCCAACCCTGTCGCAGAGCAGAGGAATGTCCCCAGCAGTGGGTGGGTGGGCAGTTAGTGGTGTAAAATGATTGATTGGCAGTTAAAGCGAGCTTTATAGAGAGGTGGGAGGAATGCCTGATGTAGATGGTGGATTCCAAGGCTGTTGCTGTGGTAACAGAGGGACTGAGGTATTGTGCGGCGAGCAGAGGATTTTTTGGGGGGTGGGTGGTTTACTTAAGGATTCTGAGCATGAGTGGGAGCGTCTGCCTGCCCCGAGCCCCACCGTTCCACTTGCGTAATCTACTGCAAGAGAAGATCAATGAGGATTTAGTGCTCGATTGTCATCTTCTCTCCTTTTGAAATGCCAGCAGAGGATATAGGAGCAGGGAAAAGAGCAGTTTCAGGGACAGCAAAGTGAGGCTCAGCAGAAGTGATGCCGATTTCACATAATCCCTGCTGCTGTAGTTTCTCGTTCTGCCTCGGACACTCTGCTGCTCTATCACCCTTTTTGCCCTGACCCGTTGTTACAGCAATTGATTCCTGAAACAACCTCCACTTAATACAAATAAATCATTGGCTTAAGTTGTTCATCACAAAACATTTTACAAAGCAAATGTAAATTTGCACATCTTCTTTTTTAATATAAAATATTTCCTAATGTGGCACATGAAACATATCTGCGTCCCCTGCATGTCTGAACTCATATTTGTACAAATAAAATAAAAAAGATCCAAAGGTCCATTAGACTTGTTTTTATTCCAAAAGACTAGAAACAAAACGGTATTACTTTACTTGAACTTGCGATTTCACCACGAAGACGAGGAAACTATTAAGGATCGTTGAGTTCAAAATGGTAGCTGTGCAAGATCCCTCTCAATCTTGTCTAACAATTTAGCAATACTACGCATTGAAGGTGAATGGAACTACTTCAGACTGCCTGCGTGTGTTTTTAAAGTTGGTCCTATCTTTTATCCACATTAATGATTCTCTGTTGTTTTGGCCCTAAGGTTCTCCATACTACGATAATGTGAGGCCCCTGTGCTACAGTGACTCAGATGCAGTTCTACTGTGCTTCGACATCAGCCTTCCTGATACTGTGGACGGCAGTCTGAAGAAGGTAAAGGCTTCAGTTCTGCACCTTACATTATAATTATCGTTAGTCACATACTTAATCAGCTATTCCTATAAATAAAGCCTGTTTTCATGAAATTATACTATAGTAGGACTGTGTAAAATATAATTACTGTACCCAAAATGAACACACTGAACTCACTGTCCTTTCCTGTCCACAGTGGAAAACTGAGATCCTGGACTTCTGTCCGAGCACACGGATCCTGCTCATTGGTTGTAAGACCGACCTGCGCACAGATGTCTGCACGCTGATGGAGCTGTCCAATCAGAAACAGACTCCCATCACCTATGAGCAGGTGAGAACAAAAACATTACGCATAGAGATTGTCACTGGAATAGTACAGTTGCTACATTTTCATTTTGTGGCTTTTTTGTCATGTCTGGCTGGTAAGGAAAAGAAATATATTTCACATTATTTTCTGCAGACAAGATTTATATCGATATATACATCACACCTTGCATATCATTACACTTTATCTGGAGCACTTTGTTATAGCTGGCATTCTCAAGTATTATGATGTATTACTTAAAGAACCTGCATTATTTTTTTTTTAAATTGGTAAACCATAGATAAAATGATTCCTATGTTGTTTTTTTCAACAATAATGTAAGGGTCACGCATATAATGAATGAATGATCTATTGTCACAGCTACATGGTGACCCTGGTAAAAAATAAAGAAAGTTTTAAAGGACGTGTATATCTCGTATTGCAGGGTTCTGCTATGGCCAAGCAGCTCGGTGCAGAGGCGTACCTGGAATGCTCAGCGTTCACCTCGGAGAAAAGCATCCACAGCGTGTTTCGCACCGCGGCCATGGCCTGCATCAACAAGCTGCAGCCCCTCCCAAAGTCCAGCCCCACCCGTCGCCTCTCCAAAAGACTCCTCCACCTGCCCAGCAAGTCGGATTTGATCTCCTCCACCTTCAAGAAGGAGAAGGCCAAGAGCTGCTCGGTCATGTGAGTGGAGACCTTTCGGGTTACAGTCTTCACATGCAACCCCCAGCCCCCCGCCTCTTTGGTCTCGGGGAAGGGGGGGTGGGCACGATGGTTTTATCAGGGCTTCCTGCTGAATCCTTCCCTCATCCCCCCGCAAACCAAACACCCCTCAGAAGAGGTGGACACTTCGCTGTCCACTTGCTCCTGAACCTTTCAGCGCACATCCATCTTTTTCCACTACTGTTTGTCTTGCTTTCGAACAAACAATATCAGTCAAGGTTTGCTCATCGAGCTATAATTTTTCACCTGTGAACAGTATGCAACTAAAATGGTGTTACATCGGTCCGATTTTAATATATCTAGGCACATGTTGATTTGTCCAAAATTGGAAACTTGTGACATAAAATCTTGTGATGTAAACGCCTCTCAGACAACTCAATGGATATTTTTCTAAATACAAAATAAATCTAGCATGAAACTGTCAGGAATGAGCATTTCTGCACATCTCTCTTTAGGTCTGTCAGGATTGAAATAGCTTGTTGCTGGTGTCCCCATTTAGGCCTGTAAACGTGCAGAGTATAGAGCGAGTAGTGGGACAAACCACAGTAAGAGCTACTACACAGAGTTGTTCTCATTGTCTCAGTGGTGAGGAGAGCAGGGATAAGAGCTGTGAACTCAGGCTGCTGTACAGACAGCAGTCTAACTATCTCAACCAGCATGGATTGTTGATGCATGGTTGTGTAGCTCTGGACAGCGGTACTACACAGGTTTCAGTGGAGGTGAAAGAGGCTCTGTGTATACGGCACAACTTCCGAAATGTGAAAAAACGCAAACAAAATAAGTTTAGTCGGGCTTCCAGTGTCTCTGCTGTCTATTTTGGTGATGGGGCAATCACATTTTAATGGATGATTTAAAGTGGCTTTTATACAAAAAGCATTAAAGCAGTTCAATGCCGTGCTCTCGAGTGTTATTTATGAAGCTGTGGCTGGTTATTCATGCCAGTCAATAATATGGAGGCAGAGAATAAAGCCTACCTTAGTCAGACCGACTGCTAATGGGAAAATCTGGTTTTCAGTTTCAAATATTCTTCATACAAGATTTGTAGCATTGTGTTGTTGACAGTTTTTCAACAATTCTCAAATGGTATGCAGTTTTGAAAAATGCCTTTCATTTCATGTTCCTGGAAGTCATTGAAATGTTTTTGACTACTGTTAATATGCCTTGTGGATTCCTTCGTTTGCAACAATCCAATGTAGCACTCCCAGCGTGACTCTACTCTTCCAAGACGACTGTAGTTTTGTTAATCCATTGACCTCCAATAAGCAGCACTTATTGTAGGTTACAATGACTACAAAGCAACAAATTGGACCCTTTTCTGATCTTAAATCTTTGGCTTTATGGTTATTTGTGTGTGCAGCTTTAATCTTTGTGCTTCTTACCATAAAGCAATAAAGATTTCAGTGCTTGTGATGCAAGGTAACCTGTGCGGCAATAAAGATGCAGCTTTGTGATTACTGTCATGCTAAAGCGCTCCACATCCATGTTATAGACTGAAACCATCCCTGCTGTACAAAGCGGCTGCTGATCTGTGTTTGCCCCTACTCCTCCGTGTAAGCCACTGGCATATAGAATAACCAATGGCGATGTCCTGCTATGATCAGATTATCTGAATCCCAGAGAACAAAACTCTTTGGGTTGGGAAGGCTAGCCTCTGCTGCCAATTTTACATAATCATATAAAAGGATTGAAGCAGCTTAGGACTTAGATAAACTGCCTGAGTAATCAAAAGTGCAGTACTTGCTTTTTAAAATTGAAAATCGACTTCAAAAGTTCAGCAATCATCTTGTAAAAAGGGCTAGTGTGTGGAAATAAGGAAATAATGTGAGAAGAACAAGTAAACAAAATGCACAGGCTGGCCCTGTCCAAAGAAAGCTATTTTTCCATTATTTGTTTATTTAGTTGATGTGTATTTTCTTTTTTGATATTTCAAAGCATGATGTTAGTCCCAATGTTGTTTTTGAAAAAAGAAAAACTCTTTCTGAGATGGTTGTAGCGTCTTTATGGAGCTCTGGACTGCCCCTGGTCGGAGGAACTTAACGTGGTGATTTGCAAAAAGGCTTCCAGTTCATGTTCCCACACCAAATTCCAGAGTATTGCCTAGCAACAATCCAGCACAGGAAACAGAGACTGGCTGCTGGGTTAGTTGTGTCGACGGGAGAGGGTTGGTTCACACGCAGATATCCCCACATCCCTTTTTACAGCATCAGTTATGCATTTTGCTTGGCTTGTTAAAAAAAAAAAAAGAAAAGTGTCTTGGTATTTTTCTGATGCCAGGCCTTGTGATGATGGGATAGATGAGCGTACCATTTCAGTCAATATGCAGCCTTTGTGTTGTAGTCGGTGTGTGTGGTACAATGGTGCAGTCAAACTCCTAAGCATGTCCTATTAAAGTTGTATGATTGTACATACGTCTCTTGTTTTATAATCATTGTAAGACCTCTCCAAGGATGTCATATGAAAATGATGTTGTTGATGTGAATATTTATTTGGTAGCTAATTTTTTTTTTTTTTATTGACATGTACATTTGTTGAAATTTGACTTTTCCTTTTTTATTTTGTTGTTATTTTGTTTATGCTGTGTTAAATAAAGCTTGCCCTGTCCGGCACCCTTACATTGTGGTTTTCCAGTCATTTCTGTTGTTCACGATTCACTATCAATAAACATCCATTCTCTGATAATTTGTATATATACCCAGTTTCACAGTGTTGTCATAAATAAACGAAAATAGTCATTTGAATATTTAAACAAGAGTCTTAATAAAACAGCTGGTGGTGACATTAATTATTGGTTGTTTACAAGTACATTTATGAAAACATTTAACACAAATAAATGTAAGTGCACCCTTTTTGTTAGTATTATTATTAAGTATTATTCCATGGGGAGTCAAGAAAATACTGCATTTTACATTTGTCTTCCCACAATAACAAATCATTATCTTTTCTTCTGGTTCTCTTAAACTTTTGTGAATTGTATTCCTACATTAATTGAACAGGTTCATGGAACTGATAAAAAAGCGCAACACTCGTTTCAAAAAATTCAAAATGATACTCGAGTAGATTAAACCATTCTCAACACATACTTAGGAAAAGTGAACAGATGTCTCCAGAGGTGTAACCCAACCCAACTCAACTTAAGGAAATAAGGTGCTTATCTTTTCCACTCTATCGGTGCTAATAATTTCTTCTAACAGGCTCTGTGTCACCGCATGCATGCAGATCCTGTCTCATTAAGGATAGAGCAAATTTAAATCACAAAGGATGGGGGATAACTGTCATCGTCGATTACTTCAACCCTGAACTAAGATCACAATCGCTGATTATCAGGGAGTTATTATCATAGATTAAGAAGAGTCAGTCAGGTTTGTTACTGACAAATGATTACAGTTTAAACCCTATACATTATTAAGAAAAAGAAGGACATTAGATAGGGATCTATAGATATATAGAATGATTGCACTTGGCACAGATTCACCCTTACAGGTTGTTGAAAATCTTCACAGGTTCTCCGTCTCTTCTGAAGATGCACATGTCCGCTGCTCTCATCTGTCTTCAAACACGCCACATCTGGTGGCTGCCAGCTGCAGAAGTGTCTAAAACTGGCCTGGTGCCACCAAGTGTGGCGGAGGTGCCAACAGGCCAACCAGTACATGAGCCCTCACATTGCCTCTTTTTCCAGTGCTCAGACTAGTGCTAATAGGCTCTGGTGACACTGTCTGTGTGATGATGGTGTTGATGTGTGAAAGGACGTAGTTATGTTGGTGTTTGACACTCAAAATATCACCCTAGATTTCAATATATTCATCTATTCTCATAAAATTGCGCTGAAATATGAAGAAACTTGCATTAAGCCTTACCTGACCTGAATTCTCCCCCCGTTTTTTGCGTTTTTTGCTATAGAAACACAGTGGGGCGGATGCTGGAGCACCTGAGGTAGAGGCTGACATTGTACACATGCCTCCACATACACTGGGTGTGAGGACATGTAAATGGGGCACATACGCTGCTAGTCGTAGTAAATTAGGCCAACATCTGGACAGGCACAGAGAGTTCAATTGCCCACTCAGCTGTGGCTTGTACCTCGAGGGCTCGGTTAAGGAGAAGTGGCTTCGTGGCACAGTCCAGTGAGCTTTCAGGCTCAACCCTGCCATTTTGTTAAGACTTTGCCATACACAGCCACCTTAGAAAAGTTCTTTGTCTCCTACACAAACAGTGGGTCACTTTGACCGAGGATTAATGCGTTGCCATGGACAAAAGCTGGCAAGGGAGGGCACTTTACCCACACAAAGACAATTTAATGGGCTGTAAAACACAGCGGATTAATTTTGATTCACACATGTTTGACTTATAAGAATATCAATCCTCATTAGAAAAATTGAATTTATAAAAGTGCTAACGTCGTTATCTCCCTACTGACATTTAAAGCAATATATTAAAATCTATATTGATGATGAACAATACACCAATATGCTTTTACTCTTCATTTTAGTTATGGTTATTGTAGTTCAAATATATTTACAACCAAGCTGGGCTGGACAGTGGTGTGAAAAGAGTCATCTGAAGGGAGTCAAGCAGCTCTGATTGGAAAGCCCTCTGTGCTGTTGTGTACTGTTTACATCACGTTCAGGGTCCTCACATAACTCTCTGAACACAAAGCAGTCTCTTTCCTGTTTGTGTGCACCCAGAGTCTAATCTTACACTTCGTCATCCTAAAATGTATATATATCATTGACATTTTTAAACTGTGCTCATGTATGCCCTGTTGAATATAGCATGAACACATCCACACACATCTGTGCAGACATGCTAATCTTTGATTACTGATGAGGTGTGATGAGGTGTCGAGTCCTGCAGTTAGCTCTCTCTCTCCCCCTCTCTGAGACACACAGACACCAGATTCTCTGCCTCTGCCGCAGTGCAGGGCAGGGCCAGAATATCCAAACCATCCATTTCCATTTCAGCCAGTTTGCCTTGGAAAAGGGGGGGGGGTTTAACAGAATTTAAGCGGACGTGATCATAACGTTGCTAATATGCCTTTTAGATTGACTATCTCTGTACAGGATCAGATTAAAAAACAGAATCCACTTATTGCCAATAAGGTTTTTAGAATGTGCTTTCTTGTGTTAAAATAACATTTCAGAAATAACAAAGTATACAAAGGCAAAAATATTTTTGATATGTAATACTTTTCATTTTTATTTGTTAGATTTTTCATAACAATGAATTTTGTTTTTGCGTAATTAGTTTTATTGTAGGAATATGCAAAGGTTCACAGGACTGAAGGCTGCAAAGGCTGCCAGTAACAATTATATTTACAATTCTATGTTAAAGGTCAGTGTCTATGGATTTATTATACATTCTAAAAGTTTCTTTACACTATTACTTCTGATGAACATTTTTATAAATAAATCAATCCTCATCCTACGCATACCCTCTGCATCGTCATTTTACTCACACACACACACACACACACACACACACACACACACACACACACACACACACACACACACACACACACACACACACACACACACACACACACACACACACACACACACACACACAGCATTCGAAGCTGTCCATCAGAACAGATCCTCCCTCTGGTCATTCAGGCTCACTCACTGACTCCACCACCCCCACCTCTCTCTGTGACCCCTGACCCTAAACTCCCTCCTGTGGTTAAACCTACGGTCCCCTTAGGGCTTTCTCTTGACCTTGTGTTTCCCTGGCAGCACCACCAATGAGCTCAGTCAAATGTGAGCAATTGTTTAATGTTCCCCATGGCCACAGTGGGAAAGAAAAAGTTGCGCCTCTGAAACGGAATGCTGTTTTTGAAAGGAATCGAGAAATTGCGTTGTTGTTTTTTTGGGCCCGAAATGTGTTTGTGCCATAACTTGTGCAATTTGAGCAGATGGGCTGGATGAGTAATCACCGGTTTATTCTAATCCTTATACATATATCGTGTGTGTGAGTGTTTCCTCTTTTTTATGTTCACTCGCTATTTGCCAGTGGAGCAAATTTCCCCAATCTTGTCAACATGAAATGGCAGGTATTTGTTGGTCGAAAAAGAAAATGTGTACAATAAATCTTGTTCATCATGCAAGAGAAGGGTATGTTGCGCATGACCTGGGGTATTATATTACATTAGGTTTTTGAACTAAAAGTCCTACAGATATATAATGGCAATTTGTACGTTAAAAGTGCTTATTCATTAAAAAGAACATCCACGTTTATTTATAAGTATGTTAGTTTCTTAGGTTATGTTGGGGACTCTATTCTCAGCATTTTATACAGTGAGTGCACCCATGGGCGTAATTTCCACGGGGGACAGGGGGGACAAGTCCCCCCCACTTTTCAAAATCTTATTTGTGTCCCCCCCACTTTTTAAATGTGTTTATTATTTATTTTTTACGCAAGCGGTCCTCGTCACGGAGGAGCGTCTGTGTGTGTGTGGCACGAGCGCATCTTGTGAGAGAGAGATAGAAAGAAAGAGATAGAGACAGAGAGAGTTACGGGTGTTGTTGTTAGCATTTGGTGCTAGCTTGGAGCTAACGGAGATTAGTAGCTGTTTCAACAATAAGGAGAGGGAGAGTCCTCTCCTGTCGGACTGAGAGAGTTAACGTCAGCTCAGGGAGGTAAAGTGATTAGATTGTAAACTTTAGTGCATAAATAAAAAGAAAGAATGCAGACTAGGTAAGATAAAGATAGGAGAGAGGAGTTTATCAATGATTTGTTATTGGTTGTTAGCATATTCTAATGGTTTTTTGATTATTTAAATATATACAGTTCTGTTTCATATGTGTGTTGAGAGCTGTATCCATAAATCTCTTAATGTTGCCCTCAAAGTGAACCAGATTGATGCTTTTAACTTCAATTTAAAGAAAAGATCATCCCGGGTGCATGCCCCTAGACCCCCCTAGAGGATGTGAGGTCATCACAAATAAGACAGGTTCACATGGATAGGATACTAGATAAGTGTGCACACTCATTATATATACTGCACATTTTTCTTGGATTTATTAAGGCAGGAAATGGAATTAAATTGAGAAAATGTTTATTTGCGGAGGACCCCCTGTTTTGTGTCCCCCCCACTTCTCAAACCAAAGTTACACCCTTGAGTGCACCAATCCAAAAGATAAACAAAGTGAACAATCATGCACACACAATATGCACATGCTCTATGCCCATCTTTGTGATCACTGGGCAACCGCACACAAAGCCGTGCTCTGCTGTGCACAATGTGAAAGTCTCTGAGCACCAGAGGATGAGGAGGAGCACTGGGCTGTACCGCTGACCGAAAAGAAGAAAAAAAACACACACACACACACAGAGGATTTGGCAATTGGCCACATCCTGCGTGTGTCTGCACAACCAACATAGAGACATCCAGTACGCTCATAAGCGGCATCCCCTCAGCTGCAGCAGTGCAGGGTCCGATGCTTTGTCCTTCATACTGATTAAAATGCTAGATTAGGTCAGATGCAGCAGACTGAGAGCACAGCAGTGATAATTACTCCATAATTACACCATATTGTGTCTCTGCTGTGTTTCACCGCCATCATTTTGCCTTTTTACTCAGTGGTCATGTGCAAAATCACTACATCAAAGTCCTGAATCAAAATCGGGCAGCATAAGTAGATGGATGGACCTGCTCTATAACTCAGCATCCATTAAAAGGACCAGTGCATTCCTACAAACAGGGCACATCTCCATCAGTGATCAGTGTGCATGCATATGCGTGCATGTGTGCAACTGTTATCCCTAAGGTCCTTGCAGCTATGAGAGAAGTATTAGCAGTGGGGGGGGGGGGGGGGGGGAGGATAGCAGAGAAACAAAAGGGATGCAGAGGCTACTGCAGACAGCACTCTGCTCATTTTTGTCTCCGCCACTCCTCTTTAGGGAACCATGGCTACAGGCGGGAGCATGTGCCTTTAATGGTTCGAGGAAGTGTGAGGTGTGTGTTCGGCTAAGTCTGGGGTGGACGCAGGACCAGAGGGCCCTCCCAGTGAGCAATAACTCTCCTGCTCCTTCCTGGGGGGGTTGGGCAGAAATAAATAAGGAGTGAGGAAAGGCCGAGGGGGAGGGTGAACAAGGAGATGGGAGGACATGTTCTATAGCTTGATGTCCAAACTTCATCTCTATTTAACTACTAAAATGACTTTGTAGAGAGGAATGCTTCATTTATGCCCTACTGCAGCTAATATGGACACTGGAGTGTTAGAGGGTCGGATACAGAGAAACGCTACAGTACAGCAATGACATTGATCCTCAGTGACAAGGGAGCTGTTAAAGCACCGAGAATACACACACTACAGGGATGTTCTTGCATGTACATACTCAAAAGGGGGAATTGAAGCATAGAGCCAATGCGGATTACATAAGCACTGCATTGGGAAGAGGTCTTAGCTGTCAGGTAACTGAAATGAGCCAAGCGGCAGAGAAGATGTGAAGATCAAACAGAGGGAACATACGAGAGGCTCACATAGTCACTCTTCTAACCCGGCTTTGTTATCAGTGTAATTATTTAACTGTCACTCCATGTACTGATCTGCAACCATTTTCATTTCAGGGATATGTTGTCATGACAACAACAGGTAGCAGTTTTATCTGCGATGAAAGCATGTTGGCTTTTTTATATGATAGACTAAAGGAGGAGGCAGCTGTATTATGTATGGATTTTATTTTCAAGGAAACAGTAGAGCTGGGTTGGTGCCTTTCACAGAAAATGTATCAGTCCTGTTTCACTGTGTGTCTCACAATATAAGAGAGCGTGGTGTAGATTTACAGTAAAAGTCACTGACATGCAGCAGTATTTTACAGCAGCACATTAAAGCAACTTAAAGCTAATTGATGAACTAGGTACGCATGTCCTGCATGCTAGAGTCTGGGTGGAAATGATTGCCAACCTGAGCAGCCAATCCTACCGTGTACAACGGAGAGAATCCTAATAAGGAGACATTTTTGATCATTTTCAGGCCAAAGTTAAAAAGGTCATGGCATTTGTTACTATCTGCGGATCTGTCACAGTTGCTCTAACTTCACAAAATATTTACTTCGCCTCTCATATATTGACCCTAAAAATATGCAAATTACAAATCAGACAAAGCCTCACAAGACAATAAAACATTGCATTGACCTCCTGGGGTGATTCACTGGGCAGAGTTCAAATGTGTCCAAAACAAAGTGGAGCATCGTTACCAATGAACATGGATTAAGAGAGAAATGCTGCATAGTTTCATATTGGGAATTTAACTACAAATGTTTTAGTTCTGAATCCTATTTGCTTATTTACCTCATATCTCTTTTCGATAACGCATCATTATAATGCACCTTTAAAAAGGTGGGAAATAAACTACTATGAGATAAAACCGAAGTTTTTAATTCAATGCATGGTCTAGATTTCTGGAATCCAGTCTGTTACTATGCAACACATCAGCTCCGGAGATATTCCCGTGGAGGATTTTCATCCGCCCTCTGTCTGTGTCCTCCCTCCCAAAGCTGTTTCTTCTCTATCCTCTGTTTCTTCTTCCTCTTCTCTTTGACTCACATATTCCACGGTTTCTGATTCACAGCTGCTTGGGAGGCGCCTTTGATAAGTAAATATGCATTTTTCCCCCCCAGTCGCTATCCTTCCTGCTTTGATACTGACTGTAGTAGGGTAAGGCTTAGAGGCACCTTTGTGACAGGAAGCAGGATGCCACACTGGCTATATTTAAATGCTCACTCTGCCTCTTCTCCATCTCTCTCTAATTACTGAGAATGCTTTCTATGTTCAAACTCTTGTGGAGAAAAAATATGTATATATTGTGTTTGAGTTATTATACTACAGTAATTTTGCAATTGTTTGGTCAAATGTGAAAGCAATATTTTTTATCTTACAAATCAAGAATCTAAATGGGCAATCTGGGACTTTAAATCAGTTTTTTTATCAATTTAAGTTGTACAGTATATATGCCAGAACCCTAATGAATTTGGAAAATGATTTTACCCCAAATATAAATGACAAGCTCTCAGGATCTTTTTTAATTGTTTGGGGTGTATTGCCATAATTACTGTTAAGACTAAAGTGTGTCACTGTACTACAGCAGGTTATTAGCATATCAAAACTTCTTGTATGGATCACATTGATTTATGTATCATACAAGGACAAATAGAAAGGGTAACTCATGCAACATTCTCGGCTCATGCTATAATTAACTGACATGATGAAGCTTTCTGTTTACTCTTATGATTAATCTGCTAAACTGCTGAGTGAGGTGTTTGTTGCCATAAGGTGCAACTGCTCCATTTGCTAATTGTAAGATCTCCTACTCGGCCCTCTGGAAGTGTGACGTCACTGCACATCAACAAACCACAGGTGAAGCAAGGTGCCTACTTTATAACCGCAATGATTGACCCGCCTTCAAACATTTAACCTTAAGACATTTAAAAACCACTGGTTAGAGATCGGTATTGCTTGTCTGATATCTGTAGGTTTAGCCCAATTTTCTTTGGATCAGTATCAGGTCTCTGCGTAGATGCTCGACCCAAATCGCAAGAAATAGTTACATCACACAAGGGTAGAATATCATCTTTCTGTGACCCAAAATATCTGTTAGCAGGTGCACTCAGATGCAGCAGAGGAGCTTTTCAGCCCACATCTTGGCACAGCAATATATAATCTACAGCAGTGCAAGCACATTTTATTCTCAGTCTATATTTATATTTACATTTTATTTTCGAAGTAAAGCAAAAAAGCATGTTCTCAGGATTGTGCCGTAGCCTAATTCTTAAAATAAAACAACGGTTTCTTTGTGATTTCTTTGACATCTGGAAAACAACTAATTCAATTATAGCCTACTTCTGTTGTCTTCGAGTGTAAATGAATTGGTATGAAATTCAAATATGGGAGGTGCATTAAATATCTTATATATTTTATGTGCAATTGTCACTCCATACCATTGAACATATCTTTCCATTCACTTGAGTGTATGATGTGTTTATTTGTTTTCCATTTTCTTCCCTTTCCTACTTCACAGATTTGATCTTGTTTTCACCCTTGTCACTCCTCGTTTACCTGATCAAGTTCACCTGATCACTCAAAGGCCCGGACACACCGGGCCGATTTTGGCCGTCGATGGATGTCAGGCCGACGATGAGCGTCCTGTCGCCCTACTCAGATTGGTGTGTACCGTCGTGTCTTTTCAGCCGTGCCGACACCTTTGGGCCAAAGGTTGTCGGTCAAATAAATCACTCTTATTGGCTGTTCAACTAGCGAATCAGTGCATGAGAAGTGAAACGGAAGTGAGGGACGTAAACAAACTATTTAAGAAGGCACACACAGACGGCTATTCTTTTTCATTTTCATCTCACCGGAGGCCTGTACTACGAAGCCGGTTCAACCTAACCTGGATATGCTTGAGTTACCCGGTTTAACTAATCCAGCTGGCGCTAAACTGTCCTACGACGCTGGTTATCAACTCGTTAACTCAAGCCAGCTTTGCCCTATCTAGTTACAGTAGGTGCGGGTTCACAACTAAGGGGTGGTATTTGGAGCATTCCACCAATCACAAACATGGACAAGCGTACTGACAGCGCAGCGTCATACTTCCTGAATGAAAAGTCAACTTTAATTAGGCAAATATGAAGACGTTAAACTTTAAACATCCATGACTTAAACACTTTATCCAGGATAAAAGCAACATAGTTGCACCTGCAAGGTGAATACAGCTGGTAAAAGAAAAAGTGTTTGAATGCGTCCATTAACAGGTTTATGATATCACTGCCCCATCTAATGATGCATTTCCACTACAGCGCGGAGCGCGGTTTAAGCGTGCCGTGCCGGCCCGTTTTTGGTTGCGTTTCCACAAGGCGTAGTTCCGGCTAGCGGGTACTTTTTCACAGTTTTTCTGGCTCTCCAAAATCGAGGTTCTTTCCGGGCCAACAACCGGGCTGATATGCTAAACTAGTGAGAGAATCGCTGGCAACTACAACAAATGAACATATTGTACAGGGTTGCCAACTCTCACGCATCTGGCGTGTGACACACGCTTTCACTCTCAATGTCACGCGCTCACGCTGCCCAAACTATTCTCACGCCAAAAACAAGATGAACCGGCGATCGTTTTTGGTTGGTTCTTTACAATGTTGAGTTGACAGCTGCTCAAGCTGTGGATCCGCTCCCACCCCGCCCCCACCACTCTTAACAACGTTAACAGACAGCAGAGCAGTGAGAGTCGGTTGGTCAATCCCCGACCCGTATTGCGCATGCGCAGATCTAAGATCCAGTAGAAATTATAACAAAGTAAAAGTCTGCTGCTTATTGTTCTACTAGGCCAACATAGAGTCAAAGAGTATATGAGAGTGAGAGTGCGTTAATTAATATATTTGGCAGTTTGGAGTAAGTCTGTAGATTTGTTTGTGTCTGTGTGTTTCATGTATAGGCCTCTCACGATAATTAATTTTGTTTGATACTATTAGGGTATTCGTTATTCTCGCGTCCAGGAGAGAAGCTTTAAAAGTAAGAGACAATGGAGTCTCTGAGAAAGGTTCAAATCGGTACTTTAATTAAAAATGGCGCGGTAATGTTAAAGGCAGAAGATGGTTCAGAGAGAGAACAGCTGTGTTCTCGGGGTCTCGAGAGCGGAGGAGAGAGACCCCGAACATGCACATCTACTCGTTAAGTATCCTCCGATGGCCCCTCCTCGTGTGCCAGTTGGCGCTATAGGGGGTCCGCCCGCCTCCGATCTTCAATGTCTGTTCTTGCGCATAACAGAGGATTCAGACATTGTACATTCAATACATAACTAAACACGCCTTTTCTCCTCAATAGACTTTCTTGTCTTCAAGAGCATGTTAGAATTACCGGTTCGAAAATAAGACTTTTGAAGTAGAGGCCATCTGTAAATTGTAACCGATTATAAGGAAAAGGATATCTTCCTTATATCTTCACTTTACTGTGCCTCACAACGTGTGGCTTGGATGACTAAAAATTGTGATGTAGGATATCTCCAGCTCTATAATAATAACGACTTATAATTACACTTCCATGCAATAAAATTTGCAAACAATGTCTGCACCATCTTTACTGTTGTAGGCCTTGATGGACATTTATATTGACGGCAGTTTCATAATGTCATAATAATTTCATTTTTAACGCTAAACCTTTTTAGCTTACGCTAACAGATGTTTATAACGCTAACGCTGTAACGCTATAAACAAAAATCGCTGGGTTGCATTCAAATAACATTTACGCCGATATTAGGCCGATCCCCCTCCCCCCCCCCTTCCAGCATGTTCATGAGGGCAGAGATCGTGGAGTGGCGTCGGTGGTTTGGTAGATCCTTTACGAGGTAACCTTCGTAAACCTTTTCCCTTCCGTGAAAGTTCGTGAACCGTCACTAACCTGTTAGACAGATAGTGGAAGATAGTACCGGTGAAGACCTAACTTCAATTGTTACCGACATGTACACCTCGTGTCTGTCAACTAACACAGACTACTGACTTGTATTCTTCTCTTTTTTTTTCTTTCATTTGTTTTAGCGTCGAAACGCTAACTAGTAAAGGTTTGGTCGCTAGCTAAATTTTAGCTAATTGACAGTCGGATGCACATTTTACGTTATTTTACTTTTCAGTACTTNTCCCCAAATACAGAAAAAAGTTTTACATATGTATTTTTTGATCCTCACATATATATATATATTGTTTTCCATTTAAATCCCCTGAACCTGCAAACACAACGCTTTCTGTGCATGGATCGCTGTGCATTCGTGTGTGGGTTTTTTGAGACTCCCCTGACGGTAAGCCGATTCATACTTGTAATTGTTTCTATCTATAGCCAATCAGATGTCTCCTTCATTCTAAGCCAATCACATGAGCGCGCCCCCACAAGGGTAGATTTCTTGCGTTCATGACGTAGCGCTTCATGTACGCATTTTGTGCTGTCCGGAGCTGACAGGTCCATGGAGCCTGCCTGCAGGTGCTAATCTCAGGACACCACTCTCAGTAGTACATTGTCACTTTCCGAACAGGAAATTCACGCAAATACAAGCCTTTATATTATTAAGGCACAGCGCCACTTTCCGAACCATTGATGAATGCTTGTGTGTACACAAAAACGGCAGGCAAAACCGTTTTAGATGTGTGTTTCCTGTATGGCGAATACAGCTGCTTTATTTATGTCTGTATGAAGTTGTTGTGAGTGTGGAGGGAGCAGCTACAGGTTAGCTTAGCCTAATCGATCAGTGCACTACGAAGACAGTGCTAGACAGTGAACTGTCAATGGGGGGAGCCCCGCCGGTCATTATCGGCCGATATTCACTCTTAATAGTTTGATTGGTGCTCTCTATAAAGGCCGATCCGGAGAGCTGGATCTGATCGATATCGACGTAAACGCGAGTGAAGTAGGCTATAACCGGAGGCGAGAGAGAGATCAGCTGCTGAGTCTGATGGAGACACGCAGCCCTGCATGATCACCTGATGCTCCGCCCTCTGTTTAGCGAGCTGACCGGACAGCGCAAAATGCGTCCATGATGCGCTACGTCATGAACGCAATAAATCATACCCTCGTGGGGGCGCGCTCATGTGATTGGCTTAGAATGAAGGAGACATCTGATTGGCTATAGATAGAACAAATTACAAGTACGAATCGGCTGACCGTCAGGGGAGTCTCAAAAAACCCACACACGAATGCACAGCGATCCATGCACAGAAAGCGGTTTGTGTTTGCAGGTTCAGGGGATTTAAACGGAAAACAAATATGTGAGGATCAAAAATACATAATGTAAAACTTGTTTCTGTATTTGGATTTTATTTACAACGGAACACATTTGTGTGTGCATTGAAAAACACAAGTGTGAATCCTTCTGTGTGCATGTGTGTATTATGAGACAGTTCTGAGCCCATACAGTCGGGTCCGTCCGTCTGTGTCAGTTCTTTGGTGTCAGCTTGGTGTGTCCCTACCAACTGTACTCCCTCTTTTCCCCCCTGTTGCGCGGCACTTCTGGTTAGAGGAGTTTTTACTATTCTCAGTGGTTCTCAACTGGTGGGTCGCGACCCAAAAGTGGGTCACCGACCCGTTTCGAGTATGTCGCAGATGTGTGAGTGAAGGAAAAAAAAACTTGAAAAATAATATATCTTTTTTTTTTTTTGGGAAAAAAGTCAAACTTTTATATTGAAGGCTCAATTTTCTAACACTGTGCATGCAGTAGGCGTTGGACTGGAAGTACCATAAACAGTGTTGAAAACTTACTGTCACGTATTGATAATTTTCTCAATAAAACATGTTTGCTGATGTTTTTTCAAGTCTTCTGGCCTATCAGAATCAAGATTGTTGCCGGAAGTCCCCACGGAGAATAACTACGGTAGGACTACCCATGGATGTATAAAGAAATCCATGGGTACAACTTCAGATATGACCCCCGGTTTGATGATTGACAGGTCACAGAACAATGGGGGCTATCTACCCTACCCACAATGTAGAGTATCTCCTCTTTGCTCTTCTCTCTGTGTGGAGCAGCAAGTGCAGCTGTCAGAACAAAGTGAAAAACAAACAATGGCATAAAATATTATTAATATGTCGGGTAGTAATAGATGTATTTATGTTCTTCTCGGAGTGTACCAGAATGCTTAGTTTATATGTTAGTATTTCAAAAAATCCCCCTAGACCCCCTGCTGGGGTTGGGTTTTCAGAATGTGTGCCTTTTCATAATACAGTTCAGCTTTGATTCCATCATCTCATTCAACCTTTTTTAAAAGCATTTTTGGTTCTGTGAAGAGATATATGCACTGTACTTCACTTTAATTAATATTGTATGCTGAAAAGCGTATATTACAGCACGATTTTTTGTTGAATAGATTTGAGTGGTTAAAAATTTGGGTCGCGATGTATTGACAAAGGAAAAAGTGGGTCCCGAGGCCTGACCAGTTGAGAACCACTGCGTTCATTCACTTAGTTCCTTAGCTCATGTCAATAGGTGCTTATTTCCTAAAGATGGTGAGCCTTTTTTAAATTTGTCTTGAGATCTTATCATGTCTTTTGTTTTGTTTCATATTGATGTCTTGCTCTTTAACTATATGGGAATATAAAATAAACCTTTGTTGAAATCACAGAACATTTCCGGAACCATCTCCTTATACTGAATGTACCAGGCTGCAATAAACGTGATTAAAACGACTATCACTTAACAAACAGATCATCTGTGAAGACATGGGTGCAGTGTCCAACTGCAACGATTTCTGCCTGCCTCAGTATGCTTTTTTGTAATATAAAGAAAAAAAGTCCATGAATGTGTAAAAAGCTCCATACATGTTGCAGCTCTTCAGAAGAAAGAGGGGCCTTGGTTGAGATTTTTCGTTTTTAAAGTGACAAAGGTCATGCTAGTTGCCATGACAGCCACAGCTAATTGCTCTTACACAAGTCAGTCTGAGAGTGGATGGCCAAGGCTGAGGATGCAGACAGGAAAGACAACAAAAGAAGTTTGGCGGCACTAGATGCACCCAGAAAATATTTTCTGGACCGTATTTGTAGTTGGTTTTGTTCAGCTTGTATTGAATGTTTTCATGTCGATGCACAGCCTGTTTTTACAGTTTTACACGATTGAGATGTCAGGTTGGGTATTGTGTACATTTGTGATATGACTCGAGACACTTTTATACATAACTGTATACCATTCCTATGTTTAATTTTAAAGAGCTAATTACTGGACATTTCAATCTCTCTCAGATAGATAATAGACCTGCTATTCTCTTATTGGGGAGAACCCCGGCTGTTGCTAATGAAGAACAGCTTGAGCAGAGCCTTCAATCTGTGACGCTGACAACCAAGCCAAAGATCCTTATAGTTGCCAGCTCGGCTGTTGTGTCCTGTCTGTGAGGTAAGTCAGTAAATCTGTCAGCATTGCTAAGAAAAGCAGAGGGGTCTGTTCTGCTAAATCAGGCAGACAAAAAGCTGTGTAGCCGCGGCTATGAATCAGAGAACAGAATGTGAGAAATTGCCTCAATAAACACACACATAAGTAATCACTAGTGCATATTCGTACATACTGTATGCACAGATGCAGTCAAGGGCACACAGACAAAAGCCATGGAAGCACCTACACACCCACCTTCACTTTGCTGTTCTTAAGCAAACAACCTTAGGCTCAGTGAATGAGCATGTCAGCAGTGTGGGCTGACATACTGTCACATGAAGACTGTGTATGGAGACAGATGCCTCCTCAGCCTCCTCCTGTCCATTTACCTAACATACAAACACTGCCTGATATATCCTCGTTTGTCCTTCGTGATTTGGATAAAGACACTTCAAAATTCAAGAAAGACGGAGGATCTTTTTCTCTGTCAACGTTGGAAGTGAAAGAGGAAACTAGGTTAAAGTAAAAAAGGAACTTCAAAGGCATGAATATGTAGGGCGTGTACAGGAGTGACTTGTGAAGGGAGATACATGCAATCTGCACCCAGATAGACAGGTATGTCTGTGATTGAGTATTATGGGCACCAGAGGAAGAGGAGGCAGGCGCAGTGCCAGGGTTCTCCCCACAGCCAGAGACACTCTAATTAAGGAGCACAGTGGGGAGAGGGGGCGAGAACAACAGCTCTGCATTGTTACATAATGGTTTTCTTATCATCTCTAGCACAGGAAACATCGCCCATCGCTGCTCTGATGTGTGTGCACGTCTGTGTGTTTCTTGGGAGCCTGTTCATGAGCTGTCTACTCACACCTAGAAACCAAAAATCACCAAAGCCATGGTGCTAATTTCAGCGCCTGAGAGGGAGGATATTCAAGTCCTCCTGCCACAACAGAGCAGAGCCACGTTTGATGGAAATGAATGTAAGCAGTTACAGATGTATCGGTCTTAATCCATACCCTGAGAGCTTGTTTTCACTCTGTCATCAATCCATTTCGTAGTGGAGGCTTGTCACTGGCCATTTGCATTGATGCAAGTATAATCCGCCCACATCATTGCTCTGCATAATCATTGATACATATTTATATCTCTGGTAACATTTCTGTAATTCCTTGTCCCTAATACCAGATGTCCAGATGGACAATGACAGGAACGGGAAATACCTGCAGAGAAGGGCAAAGAGTCATTCAATTCAAGTATACATTTTTGCGAAAGATAGCCCAATTTAAAAGTGCGGACAAAATACTGATACCATGCCATTTTATTTTAAGTCATATAATTTGCATTTGAACAATAATGCCTAAAGAAATACAGTCAGATGGTATGATGTGTTCTTCTGGAACCCATCTTAAGCTTTCTATCTTATATTCAAATGTAGCTTACATTTCCTACAGTGTTTCTCTGTATATTTGGTTCAGTGCTCCATTTTTCTTTTGATGTCACAATCTGCTCCACTATTTAGAAAGCTCAAACTGTCACTGTAAGCCAGTCTCATGTTAAAGGCATATCAATCACACAGTCATAGAATATATACATTATAATAGACAACAACAAAACTAAAGAATGCAGTAAGGAATGTGTTTTTTCACATAAAACGAAGGAAAGAAAAAAGGAAAATGATTAGCAGATTAAAAAAAACATACAGTTAATGGAAACCTGATAAGAGGACAAGAGATGAAAAGCTGAGGACAAATGGATGACTGATGAATTGTGGGAGAAAAGGCGAGGGGGGGTGGTACGTTTGACCAGATGGGTTCTGGTCTGCTCTGTGAGGGCAGCAGATGCCCTGAGATCCGAGGCCACAGGAACGCCCCCAGCCGCTCAACACCAGAGCCCAGTTACTGTAAGCCTGTCACATGTGCACTCTTCCTGATACTGAAATATGGGTTAAAGCCGTTTCCTCATCACATAACTCCATGCTACTGCCACTAAGATGATCAGCTGGAAATGTTTCAGATTCAGTTGTAACTCGGTTTAATGCATGCCCAAAAAAAATCATAGATTGTGTGTCCAGTGTTCCTGCATGAAGAGATATATAGCTCCTCTGATTACAATGTTTTCAGGTGTTTTTGTGCTTGTGATGGGTAGGGCACTTGTTACAAATGTACCACTTAAATCAACAATAGATGAGCATTTAATTGTTTTATCATCACCATGATTTCTTAAATTGAATGTGTGTGTCTGTGCATGTAACTACCACAACTCAGCTTTAACCATTAAGCACCTGACTGAGATGAGGAGCGGATCAGTTCAATGTGGTCAAACAAAAGGTGATAGCAGTTCTCTCCGTCACACTGTGAATACGTTGCTGCTAAAACTGCCCCGAGCCCCATAGAAACACATGACTCATCATCTATAGCAGATGCTCGGCTATCTGACTGACTTTGGGCTATGAGGTTTGGGAGGTGCTGCAGGGCTGAGGGTTTGTGATGATGATACAGCTGCATACGAAGCAGACTCCACATAACATTTCTTTCTAAAAAGGAGAGCATCGCCCTCTAGTGTATCCACAGGCAAAAGGCAGGAATTCAGAGGAAAAATCACAAATGTTTTGAGATTTAAAGACAGTTCTGGACTCCATATACTCTTGTTTGACACTAGTGCATTGACTGATGTAGTCAGCACAAAATGTGTTATTATGGTATTAGAGGTGCTATAGGATAAGACTGGGGATATTCTAAAAGCGTCTTAAAATAATGCCAAAATACCCTGCCAAAAGCAATAAGGCATACGTTTACCCATCAATACTTTCTGACTTTCCTGCCTGACATGTTTTAAACTGTACCAAAGATAGGAGAAATATGTTTTTTGTAAACTGCTAAATTGTGTCCTCAAACAGCTAGTAAATAGTGCATTTGTTGGGGGTTATGTTAAGCCACGGCATAAGTGAATATCATATCAGCATTTAAACATAAAAAAAGTTGACGATACCAAATACATTATCATCTTATTTCTCTAGCAAGCTTTAACTATCAGTTTGCTAGGTAAGTAATTGTACCACGTGATCTATGTCCAATGTCCAGACCTGTGATCCAGGTTTCTAAAGATATTAGGAATAACAAAATCTGATGATTGGTACAACCCCTTTCACTTAACTGTAATCTTTGTTTTGTTGGATCACATACTGTACAGGTTGTGGTTATAGGGTTTATTTGCATAGACAGCCACTAACCTTCATTTCTCAAGATAATAGTTCCATGTATCGACTTCATAGAGTAAAAAGTTAAGCGGCATTCATCTCCATCCCTCAGGGAGTTCTGCACAAGCCTTGAACTTAAAATCAGAGACTTTGTAACAATACAAAGAGTCAAGTTAATTTGAAGGATGTCTTCTCATTGTCTTTACTCATCAATCATCCGGTGTGACTCCTTTAAGACAAAGCTCCTCTTGAACTCTGGACAAATAATCTGGATCTGGATATCCAAAACTGCAATGGAAAAAGACAAGCTGCAGTAAGTAAATCTCAGGATAAAGACTGTACCTTAAGCTTACTGAACCTGGATTTTTAATGTATCCATTGAAATGTATCTTGAAAAGGCTTTGCAACATAGGGTTATACAACTTATCCCACCAAATGTCAAATTTGCTAGACATGTTACCTTTGTTGTTTTACTTTGTTGATCTCTCCACTTAAATATATAGAGCCATCTTCAGATCAGCTTTTTTAATGTATTAAATAGTTGTGTCTATAACCAATTCCTCACCTTTCCCAGCAGGCTAATCTGTCTATGAGTTTGAATAAAAATATAAATGCAAAATATATATTGTATAGTTTTCTTCGGACCGAACAGGGATTTAAATTGCTTCTGAATCTGAAAGGTAGCTTAAGCAGTCCAAAAATGTGGAGTCAAGGGTGTAACTTTGGTTTGAGAAGTGGGGGGGACACAAAACAGGGGGTCCTCCGCAAATAAACATTTTCTCAATTTAATTCCATTTCCTGCCTTAATAAATCCAAGAAAAATGTGTAGTATATATAATGAGTGTGCACACTTATCTAGTATCCTATCCATGTGAACCTGTCTTATTTGTGATGACCTCACATCCTCTGGGGGCATGCACCCGGGAAGATTTTTTTTTTAAATTGAAGTTAAAAGCATGGATACAGCTCTCAACACTCATATGAAACAGAACTGTATATATTTCAATAATCAAAAAGCCATTAGAATATGCTCACAAGCAATAACAAATNAGAGAAGCCATCTAATGGATTGTTTTTTTTTA
Organism: Notothenia coriiceps; assembly: GCF_000735185.1. Taxonomy (NCBI): domain Eukaryota; kingdom Metazoa; phylum Chordata; class Actinopteri; order Perciformes; family Nototheniidae; genus Notothenia; species Notothenia coriiceps. The sequence continues at coordinate 135,535 of NW_011370136.1, forward strand.
ACTTGCCAACAACACACCACACTAATGCTCATATACAGTATATACCACTCAATATTCTTTACATAGTGTCAGTCCATGGATAGCATCAACTACTAAATCTGTACACATAAAAAAGGATTTTGATCCTCATCAAAGCATCAAATATTTATTTGACATGACTTTAACCCCTGAGCCTGTTTTTCAGGTCTCAGGCTCGAAAATGACATTCCCAGAACAAATGACCATCTTCACTTCTAAAAGGGGGAAATTAATAATCTTTTTTCTCAAAGCAAGGTTACATCTGTGAGTTGGATGTAGAAGTGTCAGAATAAATATAGATGTTTTTATTTTAAAGTGAATTCAGATTGAACACAGTAAAAAAATGTAAATGATAGTGTCCGTCCAAAAAAAGAAATTATTTATAGTGAAAACCACCCTTCAATGATGGGATAGTAGACTAAAAGCTTTAGGAATCCAAACTATAACATATGATACCCTGTATGAAGATTGATGCAAAACAAATGAAATGTGACCTTTTTAGAGAGATTTAGAAGAAAAAAACACTTCTGGGATCATTCGGGTGCATTTTCCATATCTCTGGCCCTGCTCGTTCGATTTTGATGATTGACATCTCTTTTTAACCGTTAGAGCCAATAGAATAGAGGGGAGGTTCCTAAAATCCATCTAAACATTACCCATTGGTGAATGAGTGCTGCGCAGCCAGAATGCCCCGGACCCGGAAGCTGCGATACACTCTAGCTACCATTAGCAGCTAATATTAAATCTCCGATCTTTATATACAAATTTAATTATGGATTATCAATATTTTTTTCAAAGTCACATACACATTGGATTAATATATGGATTAACCTTCAGCTGCGTTTTTATCGTTTTAATGTCATTGAACACGACTTTTGATAAGAATAACAGCTAAGGTGAGACGATCTCCTGTGTTTGCTCCGTAATGCTACGTGTTGTGATGTCTGTGTTTGCTTCCCCTGTCGCGAGTTATGATCGCTCAGTTATGATACTATACCTAGATAATCTGTGGAATCTCAGCTTTAATCGGATATCTTGTATGTGCAGTTACGATGAGTAATAAGGGTATTTTTACCTTGAGTTCTGTGCTAAGTGCGTTAGCATTTTTTCCCTCAGGGGTCATTTAGACGCTTCTTATGAAACATGCGTTTTGTTTTGGTAAAAATGGTTCGTACTGTCAGTTAGCTGAGTTTCTTCCCGTTAATCTAGTATGAAAGATTAATAGGTTTTTAAGAAGCCCTTAGATACAGTTTTGTGAAAGAAAACCCAGCAGCCCCCTCTACCGGGGGCTCTCGGGCTTAACAGGCTAAGGGGGGATTCAGGTGATAAGGTGGGCGGGTGTTACCTTGGTTGGTTATTGGCTAATGGTTGCACAAAGTGGCCAAAATCTGATGAGCTCATTTTCAGGTTTTTATGTAAATGTCAGGACAAAAAGAGAGAATATTTTTTCCTGAAACTTTCATAATCTTTTTACACAGAGGGGACATATTTATGTATAAAGACATGAAAAAGTGGATGTTGCATAATAGGTCACCTTTAATTTTGAGTTTTCGTGTAAGGATGAAAGAATGTAGAGTAAATCTGCCGTCCTACTCAAGGCCAGGAGGAAGTAGAGTCAGTCACTTCAGTGGTTCGTTGGGGGGAGTTGTAGAGAAGCCATCTAATGGATTGTTTTTTTTTTACTTGCCAACAACACACCACACTACTGCTCATATACAGTATACACTCAATATTCTTTACATAGTGTCAATCCATGGATAGCATCAACTACTAAATCTGTACACATAAAAAAGGACTTTGACATTTTATTTATTTGACATGACTTACACATTTTAGTTTATATCAAATAGCCGAAAGCAAGTTCTGACCTGGTTTCACAGGTTTTTAAATGGACAGACTAACAGGTTCTGGTGTTTAGAGGGTTTAAACTCTACCCTTAGGAGGTCAAATGGTCAACACTTCACACACACAAGTAAATATAAATAAGCCTCCGGAAGGCAGGGTACTCTGCCAGTAATTTGGAAACAGAAACAGGGCATTTGCTCTTCTTTGTGAAACATGGTTCATTAGACAATGGAAACGGTTTACTAAAAGATTTAGAAGACAATGTGATTAGTGCCTTTATAAATCAAGCCTATAATCATTATTACTGCCATTATGGCGTTTGAAAGCACTGTGGGAGGGTCTGATGGTTTGTGAAAGCTAAAGACACCTTTGTGTTTGTTGTCTCACTGTCACAGCTGTGACAACAAGTGGGCAGAGTGACACGCCTGGCGCTTTGTGGCAGGGGAGACATGATTGCTAATGGGTGAACTCGAATAAATGGGTTTTCAAGCATTACTTCACACTAAATAGATGACCACCTAATTCCCCTTGCTCTTCATTAAAGCAGCTTTCACAGAAAATGGTTGTCGCACAGTCAGCTCAAGGTGGGAAAAGCTTTGAGTGTGGGGAAAGAGGAGAGAGGAAGAGATGGCAGCGGAGGCCATGAAAAACTAGCAGGAAAGATATTGAAGTACAACAGACCATTCTCCAAAATAGCCTCCATTTGAGTTCAGCTTCCTTTGGCCACATGCAGGCACAGGGAGCCAAACAGGAAGTGAACATGTGTTGCTGATGCCTTTTGGAAATAGGCTGAAAGGGGAAACTGATAAAGCTTTCTTACAGGGAGTAGTGAAAACAAGAAGCTTTAAAGGTCCCATGTAATGTTTTTCCGGTTATTACCTGTCCCCTTGTGTGATAGCCTTTTATGCATGTAAACGGTCTGCAGAGTCAAAAACCCTCAAAGTAGTAAATTAGTAGTAGTAAAACTCTACCACAGAAAAGACCTGTCTATGCTGACCCAAAACGCCTCGTTGGAGATTTTTCTTTTTCCATTTGTTTCTTCCGGGAACCAAGTGACGTAACGACGACCCAATGGACCAATTTGTCCAAATGGACCAATACGCGGAGCCGTTACATTACGTCCGCGGAGCCATTACACACACACGTTACACACACACACTCAATATTTTCTCAGGCAGCTGCTGCTCCGCGGATTTCTCAGAGAAATGGCGGCGAGGCTGTGAGTGAGTGAGTGTGTGTGTGTGTGTGTGTGTGTGTGTGTGTGTGTGTGTGTGTGTGTGTGTGTGTGTGTGTGTGTGTGTGTGTGTGTGTGTGTGTGTGTGTGTGTGTGTGTGTGTGTGTGTGTGTGTGTGCGTGCAAGGATGTAACTTTGGTTTGAGAAGTGGGGGACACACAAAACAGGGGGTCCTCCGCAATGAAAAATGTTCTCAATTTAATTCCATTTCCTGCCTTTCTACAAATATATTAGGGACTATATACAAATCCAAGAAAAATGTGTAGTGTATATAATGACTGTGCACACTTATCTAGTATCCTATCCATGTGAGTCTGTTTTATTTGTGATGACCTCACATCTAGGGGGGTCTGGGGGCACGCACCCCGGGAAGATTTTTTTCTTGAAATTGAAGTTTAATGCATCAATCTGGTGCACTTTGAGGGCAACATTAAGATATTTATGGATACAGCTCTCAACACTCATATGAAACAGAACTGTATATATTTCAATAATCAAAAAACCATTAGAATATGCTCACAATCAATAACAAATCATTGATAAACTCCTCTCTCCTATCTTTATCTTACTGCATTCTTTCTTTTTATTTATGCATATTTGACTAATGACTCCCCTTTCAAACTGTGTTTTTTATTTTTGTACTGACCTATAGTACACATTGGAAGGATTTCTTAACTTATTTTATATACAACTAATATTACATAGATGGAAATATTTGTTTACATATATGACCAAACCGTTTGAGACCCACTGAGCTAACTTAGACTAAAGTTTACAATCTAATCACTCAGAGTCCTTTACCTCCCTGAGCTGACGTTATCTCTCTCAGTCCCACAGGAGAGGACTCTCCCTCTCCTTATTGTTGCGCTTTCACACCGCAGTACTTTTCCCACAAAGGTTAATCAGAACTTAGTTCATCAGAACTCTTTAGTTCTGATGAACTAAGTACAGATCGCGTTCTAATCTCTCTCTCACAAGATGCGCTCGTGGGCCACACACACAAAGACGCTCCTCCGTGACGAGGACCGCTTGCGTAAAAAAATAATAATAAACACATTTAAAAAGTGGGGGGGACACAAATAGGATTTTGAAAAGTGGGGAGGACATGTCCCCCCTGTCCCCAGTGGAAATTACGCCCATGTGTGGACTAATAAGTCAACTATTTCCCTGTTGGATTTAATAGAATAGAAGTAAAGTAGAAGCACCTCTAATTTATATTACATACATTACTTTTTCCCCCATGTGCCAACAAGAGAGATTTCTGTACACTTACTGTACGGTTGACAACAATGGATAACTTTACTGTAATGATGTGCATACCTTTGTGGACCACCATCTATGTTGGTCTTATGATGAATGTCGTTCCAGGTGATGACGTTGTTGAGGCCTGTGGTGACGGATCGACCAACGGTGAAGACGAGTCTCCTGTCGAAGGCCTTCCTCAGCAGCTTCAGGACTTTCTCCCCTTCCTCGCTGTCTGGCAGGAAGGCCGTACGAGACGTGCTGCCGTACCTCTTCCCGGGGTTTGGATGTTCAGGCTGTAATAAGGTAAACAAGAGCAAGCATATATATTACAAAGATGATTGACAACTGTGTCTAACTTGTGATTACACCCAAACCTGAAAATTATTTTTATTTATTTTTTGGTGAATAATGTGTGTGACACCTTGTGAAACAGCTATTTAACTGGGAAGGACTGTATTTTTAAAATAACATTTTATAGAGAAAGTATTCCTGGTTCCTAGCATGAGTGTAATACTGCAATCACTGCAAGGTCACCTGGCATTTTATGTTTAGCAACTTTCAGCTCCAAAATCTATATTTTTACTTCAGCCAACTAAAACATTGTTACAATAACGTTTTTGCATAAATTACCATTTGATATTACATTTAAAAGGAATACAGCAAAGCAGACAAAACTATATTAATAACATTTTAGAAGTCTCTTTAGTACTTATACATGTTATTTTTGTTTCACTTTTATTGTATCTTCATGGAACTAGATTACCTTTTTATACTTTGTCATATGTCTACCTTCGTCTACTGTATCACATTATCGTTAGACTTTTGTTATAATTAAAAAATTGTTTGTTAAACAATAAGAAAAAAAAAAAACAGGCATGCTGTGTACTTGTTATCAATAACAAACAACAGCGCCATCTAGTGGACATATGTACAATCACAAACTGCTGATGAAGTCAAACAAACAAGAGCTCTGTTGTGTTGATATGTAGCCTCCTCTGGTAGCTTGTAGCTTAGTGTCAGTCTTACCCCTTGTGTCCCCGCTGGGAAAGTGTACTGTATGACGATAGATCCGCAGTGCTCGAAGCCGGGCAGGCGCTGACAGCTGCGCATGTCCGTCATGCTGCCCTCCGGCTGGTTCCCCGTGTACTCTCCGTAGTAGGTATTGCATATCGGACAAGCAGGCTTCAACTTAAAAACCGAGTCGATACAAGCAGTGCAAAAAGAGTGAGAGCACTTTAACGTTTTCCTCTCATGAACTGTGTCCAAGCAAATCGCGCAGTCTTCCATACTTTTAGGGACAACCGGAGTGGTTGTTTAGTGTGGTTGTCAATATTTTCCGGTGTGACGAGAAGTGTTGTCTTTCCTTGTATGTGTGTGTCGGAAATAATGTGACGTCAAGCTAAGGAAAGTACCAATTCATACATAAGCAAGTCTGAAGGAAGAGGCAGATTTTTTTCGGCTGCGTAGTTTCAAATTCAAATTTCTCCAAAATTACATACCCCACCTCTAAGGACAATAAATTAAATAACACGGCGCTAATGTTATTTTCAACAACTTTTTATTCTAACTTCCTCTGATTAGAAAATGATGCTAAAAGTATTCAAATACTAGTTAGGTGACACACGTTTTTGTTACTGATGTGTTATGGATTGATTTTTTACAAAAACTGTTACTACCCTGGCCAAATAAGACACCTATTTGTATTGGATTGTTGGGCTTTTTTAATTTACTCTAAATTAAAGCACAATGGTCAATTTTAAGTCTGTTTAAATTGTATATCTGAATTGTAATTAGTGATGAATTAATGTGTCTATCAAGTTAATGATTTAGCTGCTAAAGGTGGCACTTATTTAATTACTGTTTATACCACTGGGTAATTTAATTTATAACGAATACATCATTGTTTATTTGTTAATTATATCTATATTATCATTAGAAGTGTGAGTGAATTATACTGCAAGGAGAATTATAATGTAATATGCTAAAATTATTTTAATCAAAATTGTACTGAAGTATTGTACTTTGGTAAATGTACTTACAGTAGGAGTTCAAATCAATTATTGACTATAGGGGACAACCCAAACTCTTTCCAAAGGGACACAAGTTTGATATTCGGTTGCTCGTGATGCACCTGCTTTATTTAGGTCCTACATTGAATATCCAACACAAACCCAAACATAACTTTTTATTCAAGTATTAAAATGTAAAGCACATTTTCTGAATATCAACAAAGTACGAATCAACACAATTAGAAAAAGCAAAACTCCAACTTCTCCTCAACAATCAACTTGTAATATGTGTAATCTCTCCTACGATCCATTCTGCTGGCTCCTCCTCAGTCACGTAATGCATAGAAATGTTTGCACAGTAGCTTTAGTGAACTACAATCCTGTGTCCCAAAAATATTTCAGTTGGTCCCATAACTTAAATACAAAGGGTCTGAAAACAGAAAAAAAAGGGGTCTTCTATGTATAGATCTAACAGGGCAAATGAATGACAGATGTACCACTAGCCAAGCAGGTTACTGCACTTAGCAAAGCATTTTCGCACATACAGCTGTTCCAGTCTGACGGCTTTTCAGCATTATGTTTTTTTATAGAGAAGCTTATTGAAAATACACATTAGTATACATATTTTCATGAACTGTCTTGTATTTGTACTTAAAGGCAGATAGTGTAGTTACAAACATAATGCCGTTTACCTATCAATTAACGCTGAAATATATGCCCAAATTGCTTACTATTCAGTAGTAACATCATGCTAGATTTTTATCAAAAGTGAATGAAGGAAAGGCACAACAAAATGAGATCAATACCCCACCCTAAACCAGATACATTTTTCCTTTTTTTCTGTATCGTAGATTATCGTTTTAGAATTTACAACTGTTCTCTGTTAAATGAGAAGATTAGCTGGCGAATCTCCCAGTTTGACAGGGAAAGAGGCATACATAATTAAAGAGCTTTTGTGCCTTTGATTTGGTTTGACTGGTCTATATGCCCTTTTATCTTTGACATCGTCATAAATCTGGTAATTGGATGAACTCAATACCCACAATAAAGGTAATGTGCTCAACACCTGGGAGACATCTTGAAAAAACAGGAGTGAGCAATGGCAAAAACCCAGGGCGAAGTCCAAATGCACATGGAGAAAAAAAAGGTGCTGCATTGAGAAAATTGAACATTCTTCCTATTTAAGTAAAGCGGAAGTGGAGAAGTAAATTGAATGCAAATGAAGAGTTCCAAGCAATTGACATCAACTTGTAGCCACCGAGCTTAGAGCCGATAGCCGCACAGACCTGTTTGCTCTGAGCACTCTTCCACGTAGAAGAAAAACTATGACTGACTTCACTGAGAAAAAAGACTCTCTTACAAAAGTGCCTGTGACTGCTTAAGATTGCAATAACCCTTGAAAATAAATTATTTCTATTGAAGCAGTGCTATTCTGTCTTATAACACAAGTACTTTCATTACAACAGATAATTAGTAACAATCAACTTAAACATTTCTGAGGAGATAAAACGAAGTATGTGTGCTTGTAGGAAAAAAGATTGTTATCCCCAGAGTAGAAATGAACATTAATATAACATTGCCTGTCTTTATAACATTAAACTTAGATGGCCTAAATAATATATAAGTACCATGATTTGCAACACGCCACGATGCTCTTAAATAAGTGCATCAGATACGGGCCCTGTTGCGAACAGTGACAGGTGGAGGATTGTGTAATACAAGAATGCACTGCACTCAAACTACTTTCCTCCAACTGTAGCACTAGATTAAGCTGAATTATGGAGGAAAGATGAACAAACAGAGGAACAAGTAGTGGAGGGAAGTGGGCTGTGCTGCAGCATTAGACGCCTGTTTGCTGAGGGCCTCGTCTTCAGCCATCCTTTAAGGAACGGGCAGTCTCAGAGCACAACCTGGAGCTGAGTCATGTCCACCGCAAGGACACTCGGAAAGTCTTACATAGTCCTGGAAGAGTCTTTTTCCTGCTGTCAGTCGGCCGTGATGCCTTTCTCTCTGAGCTCCTCTGTCACTCGCACCAGGTAAGTGGGGTCTGGGTAGCCAAAACTGTCAGGAGAAATAAAAAAGCCATCACTTCATCTGAATGAGCTCAGGCAGCAATAGTGCCATCTAGCCAAGGACATCAACTGAAAGCATTTCCTTGTCAGGAACTTGAATTACATCTGTCAGTCACATCTGAGCCTCTTTCCCTGCTACCTGTTGGGGAGGTTGTTGAGAATATTACCAAATCTAATCTCAGTGGCCATTTGCCTCCAGCTAAAAGCCCATACATACCAGCGGGGCCCGCCCCATAATGAGGTCTTGTGGTGAATGTCATTCCAGGTGATGACATTTTGCATGCCCGTAGTCATGGAGGTACCGATGGTGAAGATAAGGCGCTGTTCGAAGGCCCGGCGCAGCATGCCCAGCACACGATTCCCCTCAGGGCTGTCAGGGAGGTAGGCCACACGGTCAGTTCCTGGGTACCGAACACCTGGGTTGGGGTGTTCTGGCTGTTGAGGAGGTGTAGAAAACAGGATCAGTTTAAATGAATGGCTTAAAAATAAATGGTCTGTCTACTTGGATCTGGGACTCTTTGTCTCTACAGTGATTGTTTTGCCAAGGTCATGTCTTGTACAGTATTTTTAACTGCATTTGCTACATGCTTTTGTAAGAACTATGTTTGCAAGTGTTTTATTTTTTAAGAATCGTTTGTGACAATGCCTTTTTTGAATGCAGCATTTCCTTTTAATCCAAAACTATTTATCTGAATCTATTTCGTGAGGAAGGGGAACTCTACTGATTATTCACAAAACGGTCAGTTTGTAGAACTTCTCTGGGGAATTACTAATCAGCCTGTAATAGAGTTTCATTTGGTCTTGGGGAAGTGCATCGTAAAGTCCAAGACTAAAAGGTGCTGATGTCATCAGGGGTTATGTTGTCCTTGATAGAGTTTGAAATATGTTTCCAATTACGAGTCAGGAGCTAAAGAAAAAATATTTTTCTATGACTTCATATGAAATTGAGGATCGGGCAAATAGACAAGTTCGACCCATAACATTTATAAAATCATCGAAGATGCAATAGAGAATGCACAGTTCTTTGCATGGTTTCCTGCTGTTTCACAGATCAACAAGTGGCGGTAAAGTGCCAAGATGTGCTGCAATGGGCCAGAAAAAATGTACAGATACTAAACCAGCTTCAGAAAACAATCAATTTTGATGAATCTAGTTTTCTTCTTTGTATCACAAAATACAGGTCAATCAATTTGAGAGTGAAAGCTGGTTCAGTGGGCTGTACTACAAAGTGAGATTAGCAGGTAAGCGAGGTATATTGAGCCTTAAGTCACGGTTTTTGTTACGAATGTGGTTGTCCTTTTATCTGGCTAAATCCCCAAGGCAACTTGAGCACATTTTGCTAACATTTTATAAACCCATAGATGAATATATCAATGAGACTTAATGTCTGCATCTTCACATGGTCTACTCACTGCCTGTAGGCCAGGAGGGAAGCTGTAGATGATGCAGATACACCCGTAGCCGTCATGGCCAGGAAGCTCCAGATGAGGATCTCTCTCTACGATCATTGTACCGTTAGCAGGCTGGTTCCCAATCAACTGGCCATACACAAGCCTACAAACAGGACACGCTTTCTTCACCTTAAAGGCTTGATCCAGGCAAGAGCGACAGAATGAATGGCCACACCTCTCCAAGGTAGTCTTCTCCACTATGTCCCCCATGCATATTGAACATGTACCATTGTCCTCCGCCTCACTACGAGACGCCAAGCTGGAGTCAATGTCCTTCCTCTGGGCTGCCTCGTGGAGCATGGCACATGCCTCCTCATCTACAGGCTTCCTGAACTTCTGCTGCTGTCTCTGGGAGCGCCGAGGCTGGGGAGGTGGAGGCTGGAGCAGGCTCCCCTCCCCATTTGGTTCCAGGAGTCCCACACAAGGCAGCAAAGCCCTCTTCCTCTTGGGTCCCCCATCCTGTTTGCTCATTTCTTTGCGGGCACAGCGGCATAAGTCAATGAAAGCTTTTCGTGTCTCGCTGGAGATGGGTCCATCAATCACCCCAGCTCCACCGTTCCTGGAGCCTTCTACAGGCTGCAGCCTCACAGCGCAGCATCCCCCCCTCTCTCCTCGCCTGACGATACCAGCGTTCATCCCCTGCTTATGCTGGAAGTCAATGAGCCAGGGCCGCCCAGCTGCAGCCAGGTAATCCCACACTGCCTGTGAAACCAGCACCTCATCACTGCCCTGGCCAGGACGCACACTCATCTCATCAGAGGAAACTGCAAGGAGAGGCACATAAAAGTAATCAGCACATTATTATATGAACAAAAACACAACTCACTTGTTTGATCAAGCCTACATCAAGTTACAGAAGTTGCTCCCTCAGGTTAAGTGCTAACACATGATGCTATTTTCAAAGGCATTATAGTAAAATATGCTATATTTTGCTCAGATCTTGTAACAATAGTGTTTTGGTTTCTGCTGACTAGGGGCTTTACTTGTATGTCTACATGGCCTATTTCTCGCAAAACGCAAATGTTAAGCAACATCAATTTAGTTTGTTTTGTTTGTAGTGTGCATGACAGTGCAAGTGAATCTAATAGCTCTACATGGGCAGCTGTTAACAGTGGATGTAGCACGAAATATACAACAGGCAGCATCACAGCATTGCTGGGGACGCATCAGCTGTTCAGATTCAGACTGTAAACAAAGGAAACTAAACCCGTCATACTGTACGCGGAAAACATGAAAGCCCACCGACAGCCACATGCAAAAACAAGATTTATACTTCTTTAGGTTGAGAGGTTACCTTGTGATCCCATAAATCCCTTCAATTGTGAATAAAGCGTCCTGTTGAACAGAAAAAGAGAGGAAGAAAAACTGAAGGGCTGGAACAAGCGTTATCGCAGCTGCTCGGCGATATTTTGACTGAGCCATCCTCCGCAGGAGCAAAGGGAAATTCAGCGATTTCGCAACGTTAGCTTTAGCCTTTGATACATGTATCGTCAACAGTTAGCTAAGTGGTTTTCCCCTTTGATTTCTTCCGTACGTCACCCTCTGCCGTAGCTCGTCGCGGTCTGTCAGGGAGGTTTAGTGGATTAAACAGTGCTCCATCAGAGTAGGCCTTTATTTCTGACGTGCCGCTGCAGCTAATCCGCAAATAATTCCTTTTTGTAGTTAAGACATGATATCCCAAAGTATATCCAGTTCAAATCTCTTTAGATCCTTGTCCTGGCTCTGACAAATGCCAGCCAAAGCCTGCACCTAGTCCCCAGTCTCTCCTGTGTTTGCCTTCCTCGTACGTCCTTGGGCTAGGCGTATCACAGAGTATAGCATTTGTAGTTACTCTTCTTATCTGGCTTCAACCATGCTAGCTGTGTGTCAGCTTTGTCCAGGCAGATAATTTGCTCTTTCTTCTCATGTTGAGTGTGTGCCTGTGCGTTCACACCGCGTCCTCCTCTCTGTTGACTGTGCAGGAGCAAACATACCCATTAATAAGGGGACTGGGACTTACGAGAAAGTGTGACCAGGAAGTTCGTCACTGAGCTGACATGATTGGCTGGCTGTGGTGGTTTGTGTTTTTCCTCCTTCATGCTGTGACTGAATCATTTATTTTGTCGTGATTACAAGCTTTAATCATAACGCAGAATACACGCTTAGTTCACACAAGAGTCAGCCTACGCTCCATCGAGGGAATACCCACTCATTCAATTATAATGCAAATTAAGCTATCTCTCAGGGTACACCGACGTATTGACAGCAATTATGTAATTTTTGATACTTTTGACAAGATGTATTGTTTGGACATAGCTTTCTATGTGAGCAAACAATAGCCTACACATTGAGCTGTTCCCAGTTTTCAGTTTACATTTTCAGAATGTACTAGTTTTCTCTTTTAAAAAAAAAAAACCATCTCCACAAGTGTCCCTTGAATAAATAAAGTGCTATCTCTCTTTATCTATCTACCTATCTAGACATTCATTTTAGTAAGCTTTCCAAATAAAATACATTTAAAAAAGGATGTGATGTCCAGTATCTGCAACTGAGCTCATAGGATAGGACATATTTTCTCTGTTGAAGTAATGATTTACTTTAATGATGCTAATATTTATTAAATCATAAAATGCTTGTAGCGACGCTGTCCACATAGCATATCTGTAAAAAGTCTACTTTTCCCAAGCTCACGTAAGATCCCTCTTTTCAGATGTGTAACAATGCATGTTCCAACTGATCCAAGCAGGTTTTTAAATAGTTTATTTAACCTAAGGAGTTCACCAACATTTTGAGATTCATGGTTTTCATCTGAATCTAAAGCTGTCGTAAAAATTATTTGGAGTAAAGTGTTTGATATTTATACTAGTATATAAAGTAACATACTGAAAATGGAAATACTTGAATGTTCACTTAAATACAGTACCTGAGTACATTTCCCTAATTATACCACCACTGAAGCATGTTATATTAAAATTATAGCCAAACAGAAGGAGAATCCAACCCAATACATATTTTACATTGTGTATTCTATTGATATTGGAGAATAAGGTGAACTTATTAATACACACAAATACCTCCCTCAGATCCCAGCACATGTCCTCATAACACTGTTGTAGTCAGTTCATTAAAACAGATTTTTTTTTTGTGTGTGTGTAGATTTTGTGTCAAATGAGTTTTACATGAATGTAGGTCTTCCAGCTATGTATCACAAAATGTACTCATATGCCGGTAAAGCCTTACATAGTGTACCGGGGGGGTTGTTGCATTATTTATTGTATATGGAGCAGCTCTAGCATTTTCATCAAGCTGACGTCATCACTGTCTTGTCCCTTGCTATTTATAGGAAAGGTGTCATAAATTAAACCTTGTTATCAAGAGTTGGAAAGTTGTATTCAAATGATAGAAATTCTATTTTAAGGTTCTGACAAAGACAAAAAAAGGCTGAGAGAATAGAGGGTTTTCCTTTTCTTTGCTTTCTGCTATTTTATTAAATGAAACTTGAAATTAGTAAAAAATAGTATTTTTTTATATATTTCTTGTTTTTGGCTTGTGACACTTTCCTGTTGTAACAAAGTAATTTTTATAATTCAGATAACATTTGAATTTACAACTAATACAAGCATGTTAACAAATCCCACTTTGACTATCTGCAAGAAATTATGTAAATGTATGAATCATCATCACAAATCTGTTATACCAAAACTTTTCTTTGCTGTTATCATATCTGGAGCTATAAACGATCTTTACCACATCCGGAGTTTCAGCAGCTTGACAAATTATATAAATGGCATGATTAAAGTAAGGCTGGTGGGGAAATGTTTGTCAACTGGACCACAGTAATGTATGATATTATTTTTTCAGATCAGAAAAATCCATCCAAATTAGTGACTTTTAAAAAAGACAGCAGCACAGCAAGCTATTACTAATTCCCTCTTTATGTAACGTTCTAGCTGCAGCAAGCTCTTGGAGAAATTCTGGTTACACTGATGTATTTTTTCTTAAATGATAATTAATTAATTAATTTACATTGTAAATGAGCAAAAATAACCCAATAAAACACTATTTACTTATTTTTTAAAACATTACAGAGAAGATAATGTTGCTATAGAAATGTGAAATTGTTGCATTACTCAAATCTATTAATATTACAGATTGATTAGTTTGCTTCAAAGAGATTTATAAACCTAAAATCCATTGCTGACAATGTCTTTCAACTTGAAAGCGTATAAATTCCTCTCATCTGGCCTTAATTTCTCCTCCACTAAATGGGCTAAAATTAGGATTGAACGGTTATGCTGTGTACTCTAACTACAGCTTTTTCCGTGGCCAATATAAACTCCTACCTCCAGCCTCTCATCTCCAAAGTGTCTACTTCCCCAGTGTCCACGTCCCCCATAAGGCCTGACATGGTTTTGGCTCCACTTTTATCCATTTAAAAGCACATGTCTGGCACTAGGTGGAGAGTTGGAAAGAAAAAAAGGATTGTTTTGTCACCATATCCACCAAGCCCTTCACTATATCAAGTAGTCTGTGTCAATCAAGTCTGTGTAAAACACCTATTCTGTCAAATATGTTCATCTCCATTGTCCCACACATTCGGCAGCTCCCTGGCAATGGTATTCTATCCCAGCGGCTCTCTCATTCCCTGCCTTCACGCTATTGTTCGCTTGTTTTATCGAGAGCTGCAGCCTCAGTGAAACTGCCTCTCAGACTATCCTGTCTGAGTCCAACGGCTTGAAGCTGCTCCCAAATTGACCATGTTTGCCTTTAAAGTCATCTGTCAGTTTACATGTCTTTTTCTGCTGCTTGAGTGCTTTGGCCTACTAAGACAACCACTACAAGTCAAACACCACCGCTAAGCAGGTGCATCTGACAGCCTCCATGGGGGACTTAAACTGATAAAGCTTCACTCTGACATCATGAAGTGCTATGCTAAAAAGGCATCTGTTATTAAGCCGACTGAGAAGCAAGCTGTGAAGTGAAATGCTTTGGCTCTCGATACTGCTTGTGTGCCTGCCTCTGTTAAGACATTAACAACAAGCCAAGTCCTACGTCTTCTTTTAATATCTCCCAATGCAGAAATGCACTAACTGTGCTCTGCGCATATGATCAGCAGAATCTTTTTGGGGGATGGTGTCTGTGACGTCCTGGACTCATTACACAAAATTAACCTTAGTCTTATTCGCTTTGGAGGATCTTGCAGGGGATCCAATGACGCATCATGATGAAGTTAACATTGAATGCACACTACAGTGTAATGGCTAAGACACCATCTGTGTTTAGATAAGCTTCAATTTCACAATGCATTTCTAGCTGCCTACGGTTTAAGATAAGATAAGATAGAGCTTTATTGTCCCCCTTAGGAGAACTTGGCCTTGGGCATCGAGATAATACACATAAAACATTCAGGTCAATCAGTCATAGATACAGAACAGAGATCACATATCACATGGCAAAGAAACAAACAAGAAACAGTACAGCACTTTCCCGATTGCACATATCCCTATTGCACATACATAATGAAATTGCACTTTTCCCTATTGTACTTATACATAAATCAAATATTGCACCTTCCCTACTGCATTCATACACAAATCAATATTGCACTTTCCCTATTGCACCTATGCATAGTGTCCGTCAAATTGCACATATCCCTATTGTGTCCATACCTATTTACACATAATGCACTTCCCCTATTTAACCTTCTTGATTGCACAAACTACACTGTAAACATTGCACCTCCCAACAACTCCTAACACAGCATAATCACAATTGTTTCTGACTGTTCAGCAGCTTGATTGACAGCGGAACAAAGGAAAACTTATACCTGTTCAATTTACAGTTTGGTAATCTATACCTTCTGCCCCGAGGGCAGCAACTCAAGCTCTCTATACAGGATGTGTTTGGGGTCGCATGTGATTTTGCGGCCTTGCTTCCTCACCATCTCCTCAAATATCTCCTGAAGAGAGGATGGTGGAAGCATGGCAATTATTTTTCCAGCCCTTTTTATCATTACATTGCATTTAGCAGACGCTTTTATCCAAAGCGACTTACAATAAGTGCATTTGACCAACAAGATACTCCCACCTGTCGAGTACGGCTGTGCTGAGGTGGTTTTCCCCCGGAGACGTCGTGAAGAGACGGAGCGGCTCCACCTGTTGCTGCCTGCGATCTGCGATCCGCGGAGGCCTGCTCCCACCTGTAGAGTACGGCTGTGCTGAGGAGGTTTTTACCCCGGAGTCGTCGCGGAGAGACGGAGTGGCTCCACGC
The DNA here is from genome assembly GCF_000735185.1 of Notothenia coriiceps. Taxonomy (NCBI): domain Eukaryota; kingdom Metazoa; phylum Chordata; class Actinopteri; order Perciformes; family Nototheniidae; genus Notothenia; species Notothenia coriiceps. The sequence goes on from NW_011370136.1 coordinate 151,658, forward strand.
TTCGGGCTTGGCCTGCTTCCACCGGGCGTGTGCTGCTGTGCGGAGGAGGATTTTACCACGGCTGGGGCCTGCTTTCCACCTGTCCTGTTTCTGCTGTTGCGGAGGCCTGCTACCACCTGCCGTGTGCTGCGGTGTCGTGTGCTGCTTGCTGAGGAGACCTTTCACCCCGGGGATACCACGGAAGGACCGGAGCGCTTCCACGCTGCTGCTTTTGCCTGTCCTTTGCTGCTGTGCTGATTTGCCCCAGGAACATCGCGGATACTGTGTGCTGGTCTGGGAAAATGACCCATATCGGGATTCTGCTGTGCCTGTTAACTGTTTTGGACTATGAGAAGATCTCTAGTCATTCTGAGAAGTCTACTGGATTCAGGTCTGTTCTGCCACCTGCAGTGGGCATCCCCTGCAAAGGTTCGGATGTGTTGCACAAACAATTACCGGTTGCCTTGTCACAGTCAATCTGCTCGACAAAATGTGTTTGTCTTTTTTGTTTCCCTGCGATGATTGTTCTTCAGGACTGCTTCTTAAGCTCAAATCACACTCTCGCAGACTTTTCCGGTGTTTCTAAAGTAGATGACAATGTATGTGTGTCGATTAAGAGGAAAAGATGCCCAGTAGTAGTAGTCAGATCGCTACTCCTGCTGATTTTAAAGCTAGGTCTGGGTTGGGTTTCATCCACTTGAATGGGCAAGCTCGACTGACGCTGACGTCATTGTTTTATCAGAAAGATGGCTAAATAAATCTATTTTGGCCTCTGACATTGCCTTAAATGGTTATAATGTGTATCGTTCCGACCGGCCTAATAAAAAAAAAATTAGCCCATCTAAGCTAATTTACAGATGGCCCTGAGCTCAATAAAGATTGCCCTGAAAAATGCGCGCGGACGAAATGGCACGAAGGGTTTGGGGGGCCTCCCCCTAGAAAATTTAGATTTTTGCAGGTCTTAGATGCTGTCTGGTGCATTCTCTCGACTGAATTATAAGATGAACCACCACAATATTATATTGTACAATTTCAATTTTATTCTTCATTTCACTTTTTTTTATATTCTTCGGTTTGTTTGTTCTTGTTTGTGTTTGCTCGCTTGCATGCCCTGCATAGCTATAAGAAATACTTAAGTTGTTGGTCAAGACACTTTCCATCTGATGAACGCAAATGCCTTCCCAGATGTTAAAAAGTAGAAAACATTACATTCAGTTATAACTGCCAAAACAAACATTATTTACAATATTATGGCCCCTGTTAAAAATGTTTGTAATGTTATCTACTGTAAGTTGGTCGAACGAATGCCTCTTCATCCGGAAGCTGACCGAGCAGACCCGAGCGCATCCGCGAGGCACACAAAAAATGGCGACGTCAGAGTTCCCGTTAGCCGGCAAATCTAAATCTCTTCGGGTCAAAAATAATTTCCTTTAAGCGCAATACCTGCTTCTGTTGCGCCACTTCTGTGACAGACAAAGAAGAGTATGTGACGAGACAGAATAGTCAATTCTAATGTCTGACACACTTAATGTGGAATTAAGAGCATGTCATCTGTAATGGCGGTTTGATTGTGCGTTGATCTGTTGGTAATGCCTCGGGGTTCCGGTGGCATGTAAACAAATGCATAATGCTGCGCTATGACTTTGTGGCATCAACCCAGCTTGCCATTCAGCGACACTTATTGTATTAGGTGTCTTTTACTAAGCAGGTTAGTTCATATCATTTATTAGAACTAGCTG
>NW_011370136.1:153420-179870 GCF_000735185.1 Notothenia coriiceps
ATAGCTAGTTAAAAATTATGAGAAGCAAGCCCCCCTTGTCGACAAGTAGACGTGTAGTAATGCCTTTACAAAAAGCCTAATGCAGTGGTGTAAAGTAACTACATTTACTCAAGTATGTACTTTAAGATAAACATTTTGAGTGACTTGGTTTTACTTGAGTATTTCAATTCTTGTTGGCTATAACTTTGTTCTTCCTACCCCACTACAATTCCAGGAAGGTAAATACTGTGTACTGTTAACTCCATACATTAATTAATAGCTCTAGTTTACTTCGCAGATTTGGATATTAAGGCTGGGGACAATTAGACCACACACTTCTAGAATAAGACTTTAGTTACTGTACACCTGGAGTTACATTCACCAACGCCTGCACCAATTCCCACACAGCGCCTTACCACTTTCGATAACAGCACACTAATTGATAATCATACATTTCGATAATATTGCGTTCGAAATGGGCAAATATACAAAATGAGTACTTTTACTTTGGTACTCTTCTAGTATCACCTGTATGTTGATGCTACACACTGTTGTACTTTTTACTTTAGCAATATTTGCAATGCAGAGACTTGTGCTTGTAACAACAGAGTATTACTACACTCTGGTACGTTTCTAATCTGCTCTTTATAACATGCATGGGTACAACTTCAGATAAAATGAACACATAATGAAATATGCCCCCGGTTTGATGATTGACAGGTCACAGAACAATGGGAGCTATCTACCCTTTATCCACAATTAGAAGTAAATTCCACACAAGACTATCCCCCTCCTTTTTGGCTCTTATCTCTGTGTGGAGCAGCAAGTTCCAGTCAGAACAAAGTGAAAAACAAACAATGGCATAAAATATTATTAATATGTCGGTAGTAGGCCTAATAGTGTATTTTCTTTTCTTTCCAGAGTGGCGTAGTTTTATATGTAGTATTTCTAAAAATCTTCGTGGGGGAGAATCCCCCAGACCCCCCTTTTTCAGCTTGTGTACCTTTTTTTAAAAGCATACTTTAGTTCTGTGAAGGATATATGCCACTGTACTTCAATTTAAATTAATATTGTCTGTTCTGCTGAAAGTGCGTATAATATATTACAGCACACTTTTTTGTTGAATAGATGAGTGGTTCAAAAAGAAAAAGTGGGCCCGAGGTCCTTAACCAGCTTGAGAACCACTGTACTAGTGGTTCCTCAAACTTAATTAATTTGTTTGTAAAGTTTGAAGAAACAGAGCCTCGTTGCGGGGAAATTATATAGATGGCTAGTCCGCCCCTGTAAATGTCTATGCAAACGTTATTATTAATAATATATATTTTTTTAAATATATAAAAAAATTAATTTATAATTTTTTTATTATTTTATTTTCCATTTTTATTTTGTAATCATCTCGCGAGCCCCACTCGGAGTCTCGCGACCCCCCACTTTGGGAACCCCAAGAGTACTTCTTCCTCCTCTGCCTAAGGCCTGATTTTACTTGATGAGTGCATTTGGTAGTACACTTTTCAATGCAGGGACTTATTTAAAGGATCTTAATACTCCCCCTTAGTCTAGTCAACGAAGGTCGAATGATTCGTGGCCTGAAATTGCTTGCACCCGTTACACAGCTATGTGGATAATTTGTGTTAGACCGTAGTAGTCATCTTCTGGTTGTGGCAGTGGAGCTCTCCCGTTCTAGAACCGTCTCAAACGGCTTCGGTCTGAAGCCCCGTGCACGCGCCCGTACCGTGGACAGTCGGCGACGTGTCACCAGCAGTAAGCAAATCACGCGAGACTCAAACTGCGGTTTGAACGTTAGAGTTAACTGTTTCGGTTTCATTTATAATTTTACGTGGCTCCACAGCTAGGTTACATTATAATATATACTGCGGTCCGACGAGGAAGATACATTGCTAAAAACAGTGGAGATGTAAGTCTTGGGCTTAATATTTAGTCGTCAACGGTGTTGCTAAGTAGCTTAACAGTCTTGGTAATCAGCTATTATTAAAGCTAACAGCTAATAACACGAGTTAGCCTCAGCCGGGCTACTAGATGACTGTCAAGACATCGTTAAATCCAACGACAGCTAACTTTATCAAGCCTTGTGTTAGGTGGCATCATTGTGTTCCAGAATATATAAACCTCTAGTTAAGTTTGTCTTAATGCGCTTAAAGCCAAACCGTAAGCTAGCAGGCTAATGCCAACCAAGGAAATGTGAATGTTAGCTCTGGAAAAGCGTGGTGTCACGATTATCTCTGAAGACTTTACTTGAGCTAATTTAAGCTAACACCGCTTTAAAAACACCTGTCAGCGAAACGTTTAACACACGCTGCCTTCTTCGAATCAAATGATGTCCTCACTGGTTTTAATAATAAACCATAACGCCATTTTTGATTGAAGGGAATATCATTTAGTTTGTTTTATAGGAAGCAGTCATTAATGTAAAGTGAAGTGGTGCATAGGACTACAGAGACTCTTATGCTAATCTGGAATGAAAGAGTGTCGCTTTCGTCAACGTGATCTTAAATGTACATGTGGGCCACCCTCTGGCCGTGAAATACGACACCGACCTACTTTTTCAATAAACTACGCGCTTTAACTGTTTTATTGATTACCATGTCAGATTAGAAGAATCATGGGTGATATTGGTTTATATCATTGACAACTATTCCGTCTTTTTTTCTCGTTGTCTTCAGGCAGCCTGCAGCAGCCAAGTGGTATGACAGACGTGAATCTGTGTTTGTAGACTTCTGCGTAGAGGACAGTAAAGATGTAAAAATACATTTTAAAAAGTCCAAATTTGAATTCAAGTAAGTACAAAAATATTCCTATGAGGTTTAAGATGATTTTTGGAATCACGTCCTTGATCTGTACTGTAGTGTATTCATGATGACAATCAGAATTGTTGGTGTTTTTAAAGGAAATCTCATGAACTCTTTTCACCTTACAGCTGCGTCAGTGGAACAGATAATATCAAACAACAGAACTCAGTGGACCTGTTCGGGGAGATTGACCCCAAAGTAAGTTTGTCAGCAGTAGACGTAGTTGCAGTTCCCTACATATCTGATTCTTTCAAAGCCTTCATCAAACTGTCTGTTCCACACAGGAGTCTAAATACAGGCGCACTGACAGGTCTGTGTTGTGTTGCTTACGGAAAGTGGAGGCTGGGAAATCATGGCCACGTCTTACAAAAGAAAAGTCAAAGGTAACTGTCATTCTTTAGAAAAACTAAAGAAAAAAAATTGTGGCAATACGGTAGCTCACCTGTTGGGGCAGCGACCCATGAAGCGTCCTCACTGCATTGGCCTGTGTTAGAATCCAACTTTGATGCAATCTTTCAATCTGTTCTCCTGACATGTCCTTTAAACGTCTTGAATTTGATGTTTAAGAAGGTGTTTAAACACTGTTAAAATAGTTCAAGCATGGCAATTCTTCATTCTAACAATAATATAGGACTGAGTTAAAAGCTTGTTTAATATCAACATAATAAATAAATGGCTACAATGCTACTTGGAGCGCACAGACATCTGCCAGACACTTTTTTTGTGAAAAGAAATGTGAGGAACCGCACCTTGATTCGGATCAATGTAGACACAACCAGTAGTTTGTGACCCTGTTGACAAACAAACATAATCAAAAACAAACTGCCTTGGAGGAGATAATAAAAATGATTACCTGTTATGAACATTGCAGTACTTTATATATCTTCTCTTAGTGCAACTGGCTGAGTGTGGACTTCAATAATTGGAAAGACTGGGAGGAGGAATCAGACGTGGACTTGTCAAGTTTTGACAAATTCTCAGAGGTAACCACAGTGAACGTGCACAGTGAATAAAGTGGGAGTACGTCCAGATTTACTGTGGTGGTGACATAATGATTTCTGTCTCCTGTGCAATTCTCTAGATGATGAACACAATGGGAGGAGATGATATACCTGATTTAGATGGTGCAGAAGAGGTATGTATGTTATTACACAGAGTACTTTTTATATGCTTCATATCTATTACAGCGACAGATGTTTTGTTTAAAGTCATTTTAGCAAAGTGAAATGTACCATCTGCAGTGTATGACAAATTGTCTTTCAATGTTTTTGTTTTGCAGCATGAATCTGAAGACAGCGACGATGAAAGTAAGTACTATTCTGAAAGAGCTATCTGTTCAATTGTAATCGGTAGTCACTTATCCCATAGGTCGGATAACAAATATTACTGTCATGTATCTGTTAAGTAGGCTATAAAATGTTTGGGGGGGAAATGATATGAAAGCCAATGTAGGATGTTATTAAGTTTCGACAGGCTTTAATTTTGATTGCTGTTCTTACTGGAGTATGAATTGTATTCAATCAACATGGCTTCTATTAGGAGTTACGTAAGAGGTGACTTTTGCATGAATTCCGAAATTGGTATGTTTAGTGAGTTTGAATATCCCGAACTCCATCCAAAAAATAAGACGTGATATTGTCATGGTGTCATCATTTGTATTTAATTTCTTAAGTACTTCCTGTTATAACTTAATTTTGTTCTGTGTTTGTTGTATACTACAATCATAAATAGTTGAGTTTAAGATTCAAATCTGATCAAAATGTTGTCTCTTTTCCAGAAATGCCTGACCTTGAGTAGAAGAATATGGCCGCCACCTCAGTAGCTATCAAAGCAAGTTTAAAGTCTGTTGAAGAGAGAGAGACTAGACATAAGTTGGCAGCCATGTTGGAGAAGGGACCTCCTCTCTTAACGCAGTTTCCAAAGTGAAGCCCCTCCAGGTAGCGATGGTTGGATTCTGACATGCACAGGAGTCCATGGTGACATTCAGTGCTGTGCTTTGCTGTTCTGTTCTGCATGGACAATTCTGTTCAAATGACATTGTTATTGTTCTTAAATGACTGTAATGGGATTTGCTGATGTCTTACACTTTCTCTCTCTGTTTATTAGCGTGGGGCTGTGAATTGTGATTTGTAATGAAGACAAAGAAAAAATACCTATTTTCCAAAACCTAGATTTTTTTAAATGATGGAATCTCCCTTGTAATGTTTGATTTGTAAAATGCAGTTATTTTATTTGTTAATTTAAGAAGCAGGAGTTCCGCTTCAAATGGGTTTACTAATGTATGCCAATATCTGCAAATATTTAACAATTACATTTGAAAACATATTCAGAATATATAAAAAAAACACAGATGTTGGTGCAACTAAAAGCTTGTGTTGAGATTATAATAGTAGAGTGGTGCATTTTTGCAAATGATCAAATCTTAGCTAAGAGTTTTCTATGCCAGTGTAAGTACATTGCACATTGTAGCTGATACAATATTAACTTTCTTCCATATGCATACTGAGGTGAGGGCAGAAATCCTATGTAGTCTACCAAGGGTTTCCCTAATTACTTTAAACAATACAGGTTCTGAATGTTTGTTTATCAGATACACTAGATCTTTGCTTTGGAGGCGTGTGTGTTTGATTGAAAACGTGCTGTGCATTTGTATTACTTTTAGGCTTGGGAGTTTTGGTATACATTTCTAATAAACAGCTTCAGATTGTTGAACACAAAGCCTTAATATTTCCACTTCATCTGTCTAACTGTTTGGTCTGCTGAAACCTTGTATTCACTTTCAAATGAAATATTCAACTGTGCCTCTCATTCTTGTATTGGAGTAACTCCAGTTGAAGCCAGTATAAAAAGGGAGAATTACTTATTGTATACAATTACAAACAGCTTCTTCAATATACGTAAGACAATGTGAGCAATACTGTACATGAATAGTCTTCAGACAAATTGCCATGAAACCGTGTGTAACGACTTGGGAGTGCCACTCTCACTTCTCTTTAGTGTTACACAGAGTATTTCCAAACGTAGGGAAAGGGAAGCATGAATGTCCTTTATGGTTAGGATTGTCCGTGTGTTTTGTTTTGTAATTTTTCTAAACATCGCATCGGTAGAAGATAATTCCCTCGAAAGCGAAAAGGCCACCTCTTAATTTGGGGATGCTTTTTGGATCTGGTATTAAGAGTTAATCCATCCGTAAAGGTCATCATTATTCATGAGCAGGAGAACTAGGTGGTGGAGAAGATGCTTCATTTGTGGACTATTGTTGTCAATTTAAAGAGTTGAACATAAATATCACTTGCTGAGCGTTTTTACATCGACCCCTCTGAAGTCTGGTTAATACTATGTGTTTTCTGCAATACATGTTTTCCCCACTGTGAGGCGAGAGCTTCTACCTCAGTGTGAGATGTTTAGGGGCTTTATGTTATCGTGTAGTCAGCAGTCTGGACCCAGGGAACAGGAAAATACAATGCAAGCCCCTTTTCAACATCCTCCCCTGTAAAACTGAACTGTGGGATTAAACCCACAAAAGGTGGTTTACCACTGACTGCGGGAGTCATGAGAAGGACATAATACTCATCACAATAGAGGTGCACCTGCACCAACTGGCAAACCAATAAACTGTCAGAATAAGGACAACAGGATAAACACTATTATCAAAAACGCTATTTCTTTCTCTATAAAGTGCTTATAATATTATGGTGGTACATTTTGTTTACTTTGTTTCCATGTTGTTTGAGAAATCTTTCAAACGTCAGGCTGCCATGAGAGTGAATTGAGAAAGCACATTATATTACAACTTCCAAATTGACCTTCATCTTTGTTGGGATATATCATATACAGTATTTGTATAGTCTTCTGATACCATTAAATCACAACACCGATTCAATAGTGATTGCAAGACAAACAGACCATAGAAACCAGCAGAAACGGTTGCTGCCAGCGTTTTGTCTCTATGCGTGAAAGGAGAAAAGCAGTGTGAGCTCAGCATATTCCTTTCAGAGGGCTGTGGCCGGCCCTGGTCAGCAGGATGCTCCAGTGCAGAAGCTCAATGCCAGGCCAGCTCTCCCTTCTTCCTCTCCAAACGTGGGTTTTCCAGTGCTTTATCCGACCTGAGCTTCCGAACCTGTTCAGCACACACACAAACAAAGTAAAACTGTGCCTAATCAGTTCTGCTGCCACTGACCTCATTTGTACCAATCGAGAGCACAACACTTTGCTTGTACTTTGGTGATCACCGTTTTTATTGGAGTAAATGTGAACTGTTCATTGCAGAGAAAACAATAAAAAGAAAATCCATGGAAAATCAGTAGTTGGGCCTTGACATCAATCCTGTGCTTGTAAAAATATAAAAAAGTAGTGGAAATTAAGCAAAACTCCCTCTGCACTCAACTTCTACCAGCTCGCAGGTTACGCACATGCCCACTGCTCTTATATTTTCAGGTTTCAAGGTCCGTCCAGGGCTAGTGTTCAGTGGTGTTATGAATAAGGGTTTTCTACCACCGACCTTTAATCCTGACATAAATCAATCAATTCAAAAATACCATCGATGGTACTCTATTGGATTTGAAAGGCCCAAGAAAAAATTATGAGATGAGTCAAAGCATTTGACATTTTGCTTTCTTCTCTGTCCTCCCGTCCCGCATACAACGTCAACCTGACCTCTCAATTTCAGAAGTACCCCTTAAACTGCAGTATGTTATAGCTTTATCTTTATAGATTAATGACATTATCAAGTGTTGACTATTTCCTTTTAAACCTGTGACCCGTTGAGGCAGACGAAGGGTTAAATGATTTTGTTTTGATCTGTAGTATTGTGTGCATGCCCCTCCCCTGGCCCTGGTGGGGCTGCTTTGGCCCCTGGGCTGTTATAAAAAGGCCTCTGAGCTCACCCTGCTCTGGTAAAGAGGCTGAATGTCTGCAGGACATGCTTAACGTCTGTCTGTCTATGTTCTTCTACTAAAACCAGCGGGGTTGGCCCATAGATGCACAGAGACTGGCACATTGCTTCACTCAGGAGCTCTCTATGACAGAAATCTGAATTCAAAACAGCAGATTGTTCACAGTTACATGTTGAGCAGTTAACTTGTTGTTGCATTTAGCTTTAGCAAGGCAGCTTCAGTTTGAGAGCAAATTATTTTCATTTGCTCTGTTTTTTATAGATTTCAAACACAGTCACTGTTTTGGAGAGAGATCCTCTCCTTTTAGGTGACGAGGTAGATTTTCTCCTGACTTTTCATCCCTCCATTGCTTAAAGGTCGCTTTTTGAACCTTTGCCACCATGTGGGAGTTCAGGTCCATGTCATTCTGGCGCGCTGTATTTGCCGAGTTCTATGGCACCATGTTCTTCGTATTCTTTGGGCTGGGGGCAGCCCTCCGCTGGACCACGGGGCCCCTTAATGTTCTTCATGTTGCCTTTTGCTTTGGGCTGGCGGCTGCCACCCTCATCCAGTCCATCGGCCACATCAGTGGAGGACACATCAACCCAGCTGTTACCTTTGCCTACCTGATTGGCTCTCAGATGTCGCTGTTCCGCGCTTTCTTCTACATCGTGGCCCAGTGTCTCGGCGCACTGGCCGGTGCTGCCGTGCTCTACGGGGTCACCCCGACCAACATGAGGGGCAACCTGGCCCTCAACACGGTACGATCACCTGCCACTGTAACACCACATTAATTATAGGTTCTGACTCCTGTATTACAAATCTTTACAACAAATTTTTCACATACACTTAAATATTAAGATAATTAATTATTTATGACAATTTAAGTATTGCTTGTACACAGAACATATTTGCCAATTCTGCCTGAAAATGTAATACAAGGTCGACCAATCACAATGTGTATAAAATAATGTAATAGTATCTGATTGAACAAAGAACATAAGTATTTTTAATGAATGCACACATAAATGTTACCTTTTATTCCTCTGGTCTTTCAGCTGCAGCCAGGAATCAGCCTGGGCATGGCCACCACGATGGAGGTGTTCCTCACCCTGCAGCTTGTTGTGTGCGTCTTTTCTGTGACTGATGAGAGGCGCAATGGACGCCTGGGCTCTGCTGCCCTGGCCATCGGCTTCTCTGTGCTCACGGGCCATCTTCTCGGGGTAAGCACCAACAGGGAGACTCACTGAGTTCATCCAAGAATGGGACTGTTGTGTCCTTTCACACAAGAAGTCCTAACTCTAAACTACTCTTGCTGTCTTTCACTTAGATGTACTACACTGGAGCAGGAATGAACCCAGCAAGGTCCTTCGCCCCTGCTGTCATGGTCAGGAACTTTGTTAACCACTGGGTAAGATGATCTGTAAATCTTACACGTATACACTTAATGTGACATCTCCAAAAACACTAATACATGTTGTCTTTGCTGTTAATTGCAGGTGTACTGGGTTGGACCTATGATTGGAGCTGCCTTGGGTGCTCTGGTGTACGACTTCATCCTCTTCCCCCGTGTGCGCAACCTCTCCGAAAGGCTCGCTACACTGAAGGGCATCCGGCCCCCAGAGGCTGAGGGCCAGCAGGAGACCAGGGGGGATCCCATCGAGCTCAAGACACAGGCCCTATAAGCCTGGAGAAGAAGATTGGCTTTCTGACCTCCTCACCCCTTACCCCAATATCTGCACCCTCAGTTCCCGGTCCATCCTTAGCCCATTCAGCATTTCCACGCACTTACCTCCTCCCCGCCTTCACACATGCTCACACGCATCCCAAACACCTTTGTTATCCTTGTTCTGCATCCAGAACTGGACCTACTGAATTACAGTGAAGCGGAACCCGAAGCCCTGACAATCTCGCCTGATTTCACCTCCACCCACCCTTCCTCCTCTTCCTTTTCCTCCTCCTCCTCCTCCTCCTCCTCCTCCTCCTCCTCCTCCTCCTCCTCCTCCTCCCCTTTGGACTGCAAGACAAAGATGGAGGGTTAGAAGAAGACTTGCCACTGAAGGAAGCACCCTGCGCCCTATGGTGTGGGGATCCAGTCTCTCCTGGCTGACCAGGTGGCTATAACTGCTCAGGACAGGGGCCTCTCTCGCTATTTTTCTTTCCCTTTCTTTCTCTTTTTGTTTTTTTTCACTATTTTGTAGTCTGCTAGGAGTGAAGCTACAGTAGAGCAGTGGACTTCTGCATGCTTTTCCATTTTGATCCGGTGTGATCTCTCCATTTTGTTTAATGAACTTTGGATAAATTACATGTACGTATTGTACTTTACCAGTATTTATTTGGCTTTTAGTTTTAGTTTTACGTGTGTGATTGTTTGAGACAGAAGGTGGGTGTGCATGCATATCTCTGTGCATGAGTATGTGTGTGTGCTTGTTTTAATTGATCATTTTTATTTTTCACTTTTCATTGCCAAATCCCTTTGTCTGTATCATGATTTTTTCTTTTAAGCATGACAACATATTTTAGGGGAAAATGCAGCCTTTTCCATACTGATACTGCATCATTTCAACATGTTTAGAGAGATCCTCTTTTTATATCAGATACAAATAAATCATGCCTTGGAGTCAATTCTGAAAGCCACATTTATTCAGTTTGGAGATTGTGTTTCATCGAGTGAAGCATGCACACATATTTACATTAAAATTACCACAAAACATAACGCTACCTGGTCGTTTCTGAGCTCAGTCTTCAGCTAGGTTACATTACAAACACTGGTATAATTGCCACCAAATGTGTTACCCATTGCCTTATATTGGGAAATCTGCAGGTTTGTACTACTTTAGATAACTTTAAGAATATTTGTTTTGGGTTACATTTTTAAATGATTCTTTTCTGCTTTTAGAGCAGGGCTTATCACAGATTCATGTATACAGTAGGTGTGTGATAGTTGGTTTGCTTTTACTTTTGCGTGTCTGCCATGGAAAAACAATACAAGCAAATCTGACAAGCTGTCATGAGGAACACGCGTTTGTTCTAGTTGAATTGTGTTGTTTGACACAACTAAAGGGTCTTTGTTACATCAATTTGAGGTTAGAAATGAAAGATTGCATGAGGTGTGGTGGCTTGTTGCTGGTGTTGGCAAACACCTGGTGCCTTCTCTTTTCTACGCTCAGCTTGGTGGCTCTTACGGAGTGAGATCGTTTTATTGGACAAGCCCCTCTCTGATATCTGGGTGAAGAGAGAAGGTCACCGCAAGATGATGAAATCATTAGTGTGTTTTGTAGTGTGATAACTGTACTCCTTTATTTTCATACAATCGACTGAAGAGAACTGACTTGGAAGTTGAAGCTCTACATTGGCCTGGCATCCCCTCTCTCTTCCATCCCTCCTTCATTCACCCTACCTCCTCCCTTTATTTACAAGGCAGCCATCTTGTTCTGCTCTAATGAGGGGACATCTAACTGCTGGGATGGAGGGAAGGGGACGGGTCACTGAGATATGTTACCATTTTGACACATTTCCCCAGAGCAGTATTTTAACCAGACATGTAAGCTGATTTGCTTTCTGCTTCCTCTACATAACCTTTTTTTTCAGTGTGATTTCCCTGGCAGTGGTTGATTAGAATTTACATTTTAGTGACATGTTAAAATTAGATTTATTGTTCTAATGGAAAAGCTTTGTGATGTACAGTGTAAAGTTTTCTTTCTTTTTTAAAATCATTTCATGATTGTTGAAACTGGATGGATAGGAAATATACAATGCTAGTAATGCAATGTCTCCTCTTTGGCTTATGGAAGTGATGCCGTTTATGTCATACACCAATATGCTTTCACTGAATGGACAGCCTTTTTGGTAGCAGGCACACCTTCCCGATCACAGTGCCATTGATTTATCATTTTTATATGTCAAAAAAATCAGAAAATTCTTATGTTTCCAATCATTTCTTTGTCTGTTTTTATTTAAGACTGACCATATTTTCTATGTGCTTTAAATAGATGATATATGAAGAAAATATAATCTTAGATGTAGGCAACAATCGTCATATTTGACATTTGTTACTTCTGAGAACTTAACAAAGTAACACATTTTATTAACTCAAACATTTCCCAATAAGATAAGGCTATTTGTGTGATAGTACGGGGCAGTTAAAGTTAAGAATCAGCCTGAAACCACTTCTAGGACATATTCCTCTATCAGCAGGGCATCAATAAGTGCAACACAGCTGTGATATCAGTAACGTTTTGCTTAATGGAGATAACTGAGTTATTGCAAATACATTTCACAAGTTTCTTTATTGAGAAACACTGATACTTTATTGGTCACACAATTAAACATGTAAATAGATTATAGTAGTAGCTCCAAAACTATTCATCTAAAAGTAAATCTAAAGATAAAAAGGTTCTCCTCTGGAAAACAAACATGCAACACTGTACTTCAAACACATCATTATAGCAACACGTGCACAACATTGACTTTGAAATCCAAAAGTTGGTTTATGAGGAAGATGGATTTGACGTACATTCTGCTGCGGATAAAGGCTGCTAATATGAGAACACATTAGGATTTAAAGCTCCCACAAAGTAAAGAAACTGCTTCCTCTTTCAGACTAATATTGTTCTTCACCCTGCAATGCATCATATTAACTGCAATGCTAATCACTTTATTCTGTATCCCATGAGCAAACATGTGTTTACTCTCCAACACCAAGAAACATTCAAATGTCACGTAAGACATAAAATAACATCTAATTCAAGAATTTGCATAGGAATAAAGGTCTGGACATACACTGGTCATTTATTTATGATTTGTATCACTCCAAAGACTGTAGACAGATACCAATCATTTGTTTGCACATAAGGTCATGCATTATTGGCTGAGAGTGACGAACAACACATGTGACAAAAAAATAGACATTATAGAGTATTTAAGAAGGCAGATATAATATAAACATCACCCACCACCAGCAACACTGCCACTTCTGCTATTTATAAGTGAATTGTAAGTGTCCATCAATGTTGTATAGTTTCACAGTGCATGGTTATGGAAAAGCTTATTGTCCCTTTAATGTAACTTATCTTTACTATATCATAAAACACGTTAGGCTTAATAACATTGTCTAAGTTAGGAAGTCCTTACCATGCATACTGTAGGAGGGGTGTATAACATTATAGCATTCTTGATCTGAGGCGTAGGAAAGGTTATATACAAGAGGGAAATACTTGCCTCATCATGGCTAAAAACACACATACTGATGTCCACTGATGCAATCAACAACATCCCAAAACCACCAATGTATAGGTGTACAAAAAGAAGAGCCAGCGGACAGCAACGATTCTTTCTGTTCCTTAGTTCTCCATTTGACTTTGTCCATACAAGGATTTCCTGCTGTCACGTAGCATCAGCTCAACAAGTTCTATTACAGAGATATCTCATACATTTTTACTCAAAAGTTGGATTTATCTGGAGGATGATAGGGAGGAAGAAAGTCAGAAGGCCCTTTTTTTCATTTGAAGATGAGACAGACGACTTTGGCTCTGGTCTCTTCCTAATGTCTGCTTTGCACTCCAAAAACACTTTTGATGGGAAATCCTCATTCCGGCAGATTCTCTAAAAGACTTTCGAAATCTATTTCCATATTGGCAGATGCCTGACTAGAAGACAGAAATACACACATTATGACCATTAAACACTGTAAAAGCAACATAGAAATAGATTGTATGCATAGACGGAAACATTAAAACCTACTTACTCATTGAAGCCAGAGAACTCCCCACTAGGTCCACCCTCCATGTCTTGCTCCTGCTGGCCTAAAGGCTGCTGGAACTGATTCCTGAAAAAAATAGGTTAAAAAAAGTGCTTTTAACAATCAATAATAACTGTTATCATTAACAGTACGCTAACTATGGCCAATTGGAAAAGGTTCCTTCAGTCACTTAATCAAAGGACTAGTATTTGCACAGTATTTTCTTTTCCATGAGACTTTATGGTAGATGGTGTTGCATAACTAATATGTAAGATAAGTACATAATGAGACAAATGACCAAAACACAAGCACAAGAACAAATTACATAAAGAAGCAAGTTTACCACCTACTCTTGCAACATAACATTCACAGACATCACTAAAATATTTAAATTGAAGACATCAACTCCTAAAACTCCTTAAAATGAAAATAATTTAAAACCAGGGAATATGAATGAGAGGAAGTTAGTCGGTAATATGTAAATACATTGAAAGAGAGAAAGAAAAGAGAAGTGCCACTTACACAGGGTAGATATTACTTGCTGGGCTTACAGCGATGGGGGTCATACTGGGAGTCAGGGGGATGGCTGAGCTGCCCTCTCTGCCCTCTCTGCACACACAAACAAGTGACCTTACAGCCATTTTACTCTAAGTGCATCAAATGATATGGTTAACTTATAAAATAGTCCCTTACGTGCCAACTCTAGTCTGGAGAGACACAGGGATGTAGCCCCCGGGGGGTGAGGCTCGAGGCTCTGTTAGCAGGAAAAAACAATCAGTTATACCTCTCACTTAAGCTGAAGAATAAACACCTGATGTGTGCATGAAGACCATTACCTGAGTAGAATCTTTTGAATACTTCATCTTTAGGAAATGCAGGATACAAGTATGTTATGTCGTTGATGTCCCGGATGCGGTCACCAAGGTTACGGATATCAAGATCTCTCTTGGTGAAGGGCTGGATGTTCTGGATTTTCTGTCCCCCATCTAGAAGAAATTAGGTCCAAATGTATGGTAAGAGTCTAAAATCAATGTCCGATCTGTTTTGATCCAGGATTTAGGAGAGTTCCGGAGGGCCGACCACAAAATAAGGGAGGGTTTGAAAGAATCAAATACTAAAATAAAATATATAAAGGATATACTGTATGTATGCCAACACTTTATTTACAGTGTGCACCGTAGCATAATGACAGCCCAAACAGAAACTTACTCTCAGTAGCAGACACATATGCAATAGTGATGCCTCCGATCTCAGAGTCACTAAAGCGAAGCAAGAAGGTCCCGTTGGGCCTGTCTTTGAGAATCAGGTGTAGATGCTGCTTCCCAATGAAGCCAAATATAAGCCTAGTGGAACACACACTTGTAAATATTAACAGACTGTAGCAGGTTGATACTATCTAATATCTAAATATCTAAACAGCAAGGGAGGTGTCATCACCCTTCGCTCCAGTAGGTCTTTAGGTGCTTCTTGCTCAGGTCCATCACTCCTTCAAACCACTGCCAGAAGGTGAATGTTCGGCCCGGGAGCACCTCCTGTGAGATTGAAACTGCATCATGAGATGTCAGTGTGTGTGAGCCTGTATGTCTGTGCAAGAGGACATACACCTGCGTTTACCTTATTGAACTGGCCCCAGGAAACCAAAATGTTGCTGAAGTCTTCGGCAAAATCTGGCTTGTCAAATATCTTCTGGGCCAAGAAGTGCTGGTTGTAATGGTCCAGATTGTGGTTGGTCTGGACCTCAGAGGTGAATTTACTGTTGAGAGTGCTGTACATCATCCTCCAGGGCACGCGCTCCGGCACCATGAACGGCACTCTGTCCTGATGACAATAAAAAAGAGGCTGACAAGGCAAGAACACTCATATTCATTTACATTGATGTCAGGGACTAAATAACCGAGAATAAAGTGAAGGGACATAAAAGCAATACAAATAAATTACACATTTGATACTTACTGATTCGGAAAAAGCACAGTCCCATATGATGGTGGCCAGAGCGTTGTTGTCTTGACTACCATGGACAATGACTACCACCGGCAGTGAGATCATCTAAAATCAATGCCAGTTGTTAGTTTTATGACATTATTTTTGTCAGCTCATTGTATCACTGCTTTAATGTGTGTCTGCTGACAAATGATATGCCAGAAAATTGGATGCCAAATGTTAAATGGAATTTCAAACAGGAAAAAGCATGATTATCTAAAGGCCCAAATCCCATACTTTCGAAGAGCAACAGGACATATAGAACAGTTTAAAACCGACAGAACAATTGATATGTCAAACCTGTATCCTGTAGGGAGTGTCACAGCCTGTGATGGTGATCTCTGCCGAGAAAAGGAGAGCAAATTTCTCCTCTGTCACAGACTCCGATCCCCTTCTGTCGGCCCTCTTGATCTTCTTGATGGACTGTTGAAGCAAAATGAGGGTTTGAATTTCCTGACAAATAAACAATCATCTAATCTAGGCTGAGAAATAAGGATTGAATAATACCATGTTCCTGAAGGTGGCACACGTGCTCTTGCTGACTGCGTTGTGTTCCAGGATGGCTGTATTGTTGATCAGTTCCCCAACATTATCGCTGCAGGTAACAAAACAAAGAGTGTCAATGTCCATTCATTAATAGAACCCATTCTGA
The DNA here is from genome assembly GCF_000735185.1 of Notothenia coriiceps. Classification (NCBI taxonomy): domain Eukaryota; kingdom Metazoa; phylum Chordata; class Actinopteri; order Perciformes; family Nototheniidae; genus Notothenia; species Notothenia coriiceps. The sequence goes on from NW_011370136.1 coordinate 169,453, forward strand.
AATGATATCATATATATATATAAATCAAATATTTGTTAAAGATAGCAGAGGTATAGAAGATCTGTTTGCAGTGTGCAGTCTTCCATGTTGTGTACATTTTGACTCACCCGGGTACACTGCCCAGATTCCTGGCCTGCATTTCATTCATGATCTGCGCCTTCAGCACAACAGGCTTCCCAGAAGCAACTTTTTCCCCCAGCAAATATCGCACTGTTGTACAAAACTTTGACTGGGTCTTAATGACCTGAGGCGGCTGCTTTTCCACCATGAGAGAGCTGAAAGAGAAATCAGTTAAAGGAGTGAGGAAAAATGCTTCCTGTTTGGAAACAAGTGTTAAAAGTAGAGTAAAAAGCAAGGGAACATTTTAAGATAAGTAAATGTACTTTCTTCATAGTTCTCCAATGTAAAAGGAAATACAAATATATAAAAAAAGAAAGCCATGTGACTGAGCTACCTTTGGATCAGAACCTGCAGAAGTTTCCCCAGCCTCTCCTGGAGCTCTGGGATTGGTTCCCCTATCAGCATTAACTCCTGTCTCAGCTTCCCATTCACGCCAAGCAGCTGCTCACACCTAACAGATAAAAAGTTAAAAGATAGTCAGGGAGCAATAAAGAAAGAACAAACACAAAAAACGTAAACTCATATGATTGTCACAACCTACAGTATTTCCCACATGATGTGTTTGCCAAAGGATATGATGTTTTAAAGCGTAAAACCAAAAATCATCAAACTGGTTGGTATTTTCCCAGTGGGGTGAGCCTCACCAGGTCTGCAGAGGGTGGAGGTTCTCGTCAAAGGGATGTCCGATGGTTGCCTTGTGCTGTTCCCACCGCCATGCCTTCAGCCTGCTGATCAGTCGGGTCTGACATTGATCCAAAATGTCCACACACTCCTTCAGCAGCTGGAAACGCTTCTACAACAACCCACATCCAAACACATTACACTTTCGCACGTGGGCAAACACATTGATTCATGTCTATGTCATCAAAACACATCATGCATACAAACACAGACATAGCAAATACACCTATCCAAGACTGCATTTATGCATCAACTGTTACATTTATATTCTAATAAACGTATGAAACTGAACCTTTTAAAATCTCCAAATGTAAATTTGAAAACAAACACAAAGTAAATCTGCAAATATTATACTGTACTGGTCAGAATATACACACATTTGACACCTCAGTATAATCAGTATTCTTTCATAAAATAGATAAAAGACATCAATGAATCTATTTTAGAAAGATAAGTAGCCTCAGACTGTAATAATAATCAAGCAATATCCCTAAGAAGAAGTCTGAAGCCATTTCCAAGCTCACCGTGGCCAGTGCTTTCACGTTGTACTCCAGCTGTTGGATGTGATTCTGGAGTTTCTGGATTTCTGAATTCTTGGGATCCATTCCGTTTTGTTGGATCGGCCCTGTGCAAACAATCAATAACATCATATGTTGAGTCCAAACAAACACAAATTAAAAAGCAGACAAACAAATAAATGCAACCATGCATTACGCGAAGATGAAGAAGGGCGTTACTAAAGAGAATCTCTGTGTTCAGTGTTTGTGTCTCTCACCTTGTAAACCCTCAAAGTTCTGCCTTTCCCAGTTGAGCTCTTCTTGCAGCTGGTGCATCTTCTGCCGAATGTCCTGGACCTCCAGCACCTTTAGAACCAGGTGGTCTACATCCTGCATGCTGGGAAACGAGTTCTCTCTATTCTGGTGCTGTTGGTACTGTGGAGTACTGCTGGGCGTCTGAGGAAGCTAGAAACATAGAAGTGCACTTAATACACTTACAGTATTGTTTGTGGGATCAGAACGATTTAACAAAATGATGCTTCCACTAGTTATATTAAATTAAAAGTGGATTTGATTTCAAAAACAGATTAATCGTTATTTTCACGAATCTCAGAGCAGAACAATAAACACTAAAGAGACATTTCCAACTGGTGACTGTTACTTGCATACTAAAATGCACACATTTCCCTTGAAAATGTCTTGAAAGAAGGCTGTAAAATAGTTTGTAGTAGTTTGCCTTTCACACACTAAGAAGAGGGCTGTAGTTAAACTAAACACAGAACGTATTTCTTATTTGAAAGATCTTACCGTGCCGAGCAGAGCCCTCTCCTTCGTCAGGATTTCTTTGACCATTACTGCAAATCGTAGAGGCTGCTGATTAAGCATGGTCTGTAAAGCAAGCATATTACAAATCCTTAAAAACAATCCAAAATACCACTGTGTGGGTACTAGTATTCAGGTAATGTCACTGACAAAACCTTTTTTTCCCCTTAGCTATCTTGTCAGTATAGTGTGCAGTATGTGGGTTTTTATGTTTACAAGAAGTACTTAAAGAATGTTGTGGGCATCTGTAACGATTTCTACCCAACAAACACAATATTCCCCTACATATGACACCATCTTCGTGGTTTCAGCCATATGAGCGACACAAATCTGCTGCAACCACTGGCATCTACTCAGAATTAGACATGTGAAGAATGTAGACCACAACTGCATTCAATCTAGATTGTAAACAGCATGGAGACTAACACTGTGTTATTGAGGGTTTCTGTTCCCCTACCATGTTCCTGCTGATCTGCATCAACTTCAATTTGTCCACCACGTTGGCATTCTGCTGCGAAATGGATTGCAGCATGCTGATGGTCTGGTCCAATAGAGTCTGAGCCTGGCTCTCCAGCTCCACCTTTTCCAGTGCAAAGTCGTCCCTGGGAGAAGAACACACACACACACACACACACACACACACACACACACACACACACACACACACACACACACACACACACACACACACACACACACACACACACACACACACACACACACACACACACACACACCAATGCATGTAGATCCACACAAACCACAAACACAAGGCCACAGACTAAGAAAGAAACATTAAGCATACGCATAGATATTGTGTACGTCTGCAAGCATGTTCATGTTACTTTATAAAGTGTGTGCACATGTGTTTGTGTCATACCATCTTTGGCTCTCAATCCATTCAGCTAAAAAATGTCTGACTTCAATGGGAAAGGCGGTGGGGGGATAGAGGTTGTTGACCGTTTCATCAGACAGGCGTTGGATCATCTGGGACATGTGTATCCACTGAGCCATGATCAAGCAGGGCTACACAGGTCAAAGTAGAGGACATTATGTATAACTTTTCAGTGTAAACAAACAGGATGTGTTTTGATAAAACTCACCACACTGGCATCAACAGATAAGGCAGGCGTGATTCTATGTTTTTCTTATTATCAACAAATCCCATGAAAACTGTATGCTTTCCTACTTTCCTATCCTTTTTGCAACACTACCAAGCAAATGTATTCCTCCCGAAGATGTGAATCTTTAAAGACTGCTAACAATTTAAAAGTTAATGTTTTATTTCAATATTCTCCCGATGTGCAAGGTTTCAAAAAACAAAAAGGACAAGTAGAGTATTTCCATTTCATGAAATTAAGCAGCCAATTAAAAAGTATTGCATTAAAATAGGTCACTTCAAGCTGGAACAAGCTGATACGCTGTGATACGTTCAAACAATGTTGAATAAGAAATATTTTTTACACCACCAGCATGGCCAATGTGGGATTCAAACTACAGTTCCCATGATAACGGTTTGAGAAACACCCTAGCTCATTTATCTGTTTAAAACGTTTTGGGAGATCAATTAAGTTATTTGCCAGAGAGTATTACTCTTCGTCAGGATTCACAGAAAACATTGGTTTTAGTCTTTGCAAAGGGATTTTTGTCAGTAAAATAAATGTAGTTCAAAACCACTGCATGTACAGTAGATCAAACAAAGGTTTGTAAAACACCATAGCTTTGAGGAGACAGAGATAGATGCCTTTATTATGTTGTTGGCAACAAGCACATATACAGTATGCCCTGTGAGCCTTATCAGCTTCCAACATGGGGGGAGAACCACACACTGTTCAAACTCAAACCGTCTGAAAGCTTGATATCTGTCTGCAGTCTGAGTTTTGTGTTTTGTCATGTGTATGCTGAAAATGACTTTCTGTTTATTTGGTGATCTCTGTTATGTCTGTGTTGACAGATTTCACATTATAAAGTATCTTTAATTTAGCCAGAAAGAGAACATCTGGCCAAATAGGGCCAGGGGCGTACAAAGTCATTGTTCAGTATGTCATAAAGTAAGTCTCGTTAAATATCAAAGTATGTTGTTAAAAGCTATAGCAGTGTAAGTCATAAAATGTAATCTTAAAAAGTTAATATGTCATTATGTACAGTATGGGGGTTAAGTATCTTGCCTAGGGACAACATAGAATAAAGGGAACAGGGCTCAAAGCATTTACCATCCAAATGCTGTACGGCCATCTCACTACTGAAACATTTCATAAAAGGTCATACTATAATAGTTTATTAAAATAAATGTACAGTAAAATAAAATAGAAGTATATAATTAATCAAATAATAAAAACATGTTATGCCTTAAAAATATTTTTAAAAAGTAATTGTATGGTTGATCATAAAGAAATGCCATAGAAAATATCACAGTAATTTATCATAAAGTGATAAACTGAGCTCAGGATTCAGAGTGGTCGTCCAACAATGGTAAATCCATCCATCCATCTTCTCCCGCTTATCCGTCTTCGGGTCGCGGAGGTAGCAGTTCCAGTAGAGAGCCCCAAACTTTCCTTTCCCTGGCCACATCAACCAGCTCTGACTGGGGGATTCCAAGGCGCTCCCAGGCCAGTGAAGAGATATAATCCCTCCACCTGGTCCTAGGTCTAGCCCTCGGCCTCTTCCCAGCTGGACGTGCCTAGAACACCTCCCTAGGGAAGCGCCCAGGTGGCATCCTTACTAGGTGCCCGAACCACCTCAACTGGCTCCTTTTGACGCAAAGGAGGAGCGGTTCAACTCCGAGTCCCTCCCGGATGACTGAACTTCTCACCTTATCCCTAAGGGAGACACCAGCCACCCTGCGGAGATACCCATCTCGGCCGCCTGTATCCGCGATCTTGTTCTTTCGGTCATGACCCATCCTTCATGACCATAGGTGAAGGTAGGAACGAAAATGGCCCGGTAGACAGAGAGCTTTGCCTTCTGGCTCAGCTCTCTTTTCATCACAACGGTGCGGTAAAGCGACTGCAGTACCGCTCCCGCTGCTCCGATTCTCCGCCCATCTCTTGCTCCATTGTTCCCTCACTCGAGAACAAGACCCCGAGATACTTGAACTCCTTCACTTGGGGTAAGGACTCATTCCCCACTTGGAGTGGACAGTCCACCGGTTTCCTGCTGAGAACCTAGGCCTCAGATTTGGAGGTGCTGATCCTCATCCCAGCCGCTTCACACTCGGTTGCGAACCGATCCAGTGAGTGCTGAAGGTCGCAGACCGATGAAGCCATCAGAACCACATCATCTGCAAAAAGCGGTGGTGCAATCCTTAGTCCACCGAACTGCAGTTCCCCCTCCCCCCGACTATGCCTCGAAATCCTATCCATGTATATTACAAACAGGATTGGTGACAAAGCGCAGCCCTGGCGGAGGCCAACCCGCACCGGAAATGGGTCCGACTTACTGCCGAGGACCCGGCCACAGCTCACGCTTTGGGAGTACAGAGATTGGATGGCCCTGAGTAGAGACCCCCTCACCCCATACTCCCGCAGCACCTCCCACAGTGACTCCTGGGAACCCGGTCATACGCCTTCTCCAAATCTACAAAACACATGTAGACTGGATAGCGTACTCCCAGGCCCCCTCCAGGATCCTTGCGAGAGTAAAAAGCTATCCGTCTTTCGAGGACGGAATCCGCATTGTTCCTCCTCCAATCTGAGGCTCGACAATCGGCCTGACCCTCCTTTCGAGTACCTTAAGAGTAAACTTTCCCGGGAAGGCTGAGTAGTGTGATGCCTCTATAATTGGCAAACACCCTCTGATCCCCCATTTTGAAAAGGGGAACCACCACCCCGGTCTGCCACTCCTTCGGTACTGTTTCCGACTTCCACACAACGTTGATGAGACGTGTCAACCATGACAGTCCCTCAACACCCAGAGCCTTCAGCATTTCTGGGAAGATCTCATCCACCCCCGGGGCTTTGCCACTGTGAAGTTGTTTGACAACCTCACTGACCTCCCCCCGGGAGATTGGTGTCGATCCCCCGTCATGCTCCAGCTCTGCCTCTAACATAGAGGGCGGAGTTGTCGGGTTCAGGAGTTCCTCAAAGTGCTCCTTCCAACGCCCTAACACTCCATCAGTTGAGGTCAACAGCGTCCCATCCTTACTGTACATAGCGTGGAAATGGTTCGCCTGCTTCCCCCTCCTGAGGTTCAGACAGTACAATGGTTTCAAGTTCAAGGTTCTTTATTTATCATACGAACATAGCTACAGTGTAGTTATGCCGATGAAATAACTTGTGTCACAGGCTTCTCCAACAGAGCAACAAAAACACAGATAAACAGAAAAAATATAGTGTAAGTAAATAGTAATACAAAAGAAAAATTGTTTTAAAAAAGTGAAATAGTGCAATAAGAGTATATGCAAGTTATGGAAATGGATATAGGGTAAAAGATAAATAATTTTTAAATAAATTTGGTAAGTAGCAGCCAGATGAATATTAGGGATGTTGTTTCAACTGTTCGGGTTTAACAGTCTTATTGCCTGTGGATGAAACTGTCTCTGAATCTGGTGGTTTTAGTCCGGATGCTGCGGTATACGCTGCCAGACGCAGCAGACAGACAGTTTTGGATGAAGTGATGGAGGTCTTTTATAATCCGGAGGGATTATATTCCTGAGGCCGGCTGGGCAGTAAAGGTCCCCCCATGATGGCAGCTCCGTCCTGGTGATGTTCTGTGTAGTTTTCACCACCTCTGTACAGCCTTACAATTGAGGTTGGTGCAGTCGTTACCAGGCCGTGATGCAGCCCGTAGGATACTCTCCTATGGTGCACCTGTAGAGGTGCAGAGTATCCTGGAGTCCATGTTGAACCTCCTCAGCCTGCGGAGGAAGAAGAGCCGCTGTCGAGCTTTTTGGTGTGGTGTGGGTGTGAAGAGTCCCATCTCAGGTCCCTTCAGTGATGTGGACACAGAGGAACTGAGCCTGCTGACTCTCTCTCACCGTAGTCCCATTGATGGCGATGGGGGCGTGTCCCTCTCTCTGCTGCTTCCTGATCAATCGCTCCTTGGTTTTTGCTGACGTTGAGATGAGGTTGGAGGGTTATCCTGCACCAAGATGTCAGGTCCCTCGTCGCCGTCCGGTGATCCTGGCCGATGAAGGTTGTTCGTCAGCAAATTCACCTATGGGTGTTGGAGCTGTTTGTGCCACTGCAACCAGTTTGTGTGAATAGGGAGTAAGAGAGAGGATGAGCATGCAGCTTGAGGGCTCCGGTGGTTTGAGGATCAGGGTGGGAGGATGTGAATGTTTCCCACCCGCACTGCCTGGGGTCTGCCCGTCAGGAAGTTCAGGATCCAGTCAACAGAGAGGTGCTGTTTGAGCCCGAGTCTCTGAGCTTGTGACCAGCCTGGAGGGCATAATGGTGTTGAAGGCTGAACGTAATCAATGAACAGCATTCTCACATATGTGTTCCTCTGGTCAAGGTGTGAGAGGGCAGTGGTGGATGGTGAGGGCTATGGCGTCGTATGTGGACCTGTTGCTCCTGTAGGCAACTGCAGGGAGTCCAGAGGATTCAGCGGAGGGAGGAGTGAAGAAGGTTTGATAACCGCTCAAAAGCGCTTCATTTATGATGGAGGTGAGTGCTACTGGCGGTAGTTTGTTGAGGCTGGTGATTTTTGTCCTTTTTTGGGGACAAGGAACGATATGGAGTGTTTAAAACATGTGGATACAGACTTGCAGCAGGGACCCTGATGAAAGATGTCTGTGAAAACCTCTGCCATCTGAACGCACACGCCCTCGAGAACACGGCCAGGGATGCCATCAGGTCCACAGGAGCCTTGTGTGGGTTAACCCTTTTAAAGGATTTGCACACATCTGCCCTGTTAAAACATAAAGGGAAGGGCTCATGATCCTTCTGTTGCCTCCACACCTGGCTGCTCCAAATCGTGCAAAAAAACAGTTCAGCTCATCTGGAGAGAAACGCATGCAGACACTCCCACAGGCAACCCCCCGCTGCTCTTTGTAGTCTGTCAAATTGTTACCTTAGTCCCGACCACATGTTCCAGCCTTTGAAGTCAGATTCCACCGTTGTCTTTGTAATTGTCTCTAAAACCCAGTCTCACGCATTTTCGTGTATAGTCACAAAATTAATTGAACTACTGTATTGATTCGTGTTTCACCAACACGATTTTAGCGAATTTTTTTCGTGTCACACCAGAACGATTTAAAAAGCAATGTATTTCTTATTGGTAGATGTTTCGGCTGGCACCAAGTTTTCTGTCCAGTCGGGTCTTGAAGACCGGAAAGCGTGTTGTTCATAAAAACAATTTTCTACCAATACTTACCCTAATCCTAAATAATCCTTTTATTTAATAGTATAATGTCGAGAGTTTTTTTGCCGTCCGCATAGGAAAAAAATGGGGCCCAGAGCCTCAGAATACTGAAATCTGTATTTTTTAAATTTTTTTATCCTCTAATCTAATATTGTTATTATTGTGGTGCAGGCACGAAACATACTACCAATATAACATAATCATTGCCTTTTCTAAAATCGTTCTGTGTCAGAATACTGGAAATCTGTGTTTTGTTATCTCTTTTTCCTTTAATTTGTTATTATTTCATAACTTTTAAAATTGGTTCTGTGTGACACGAAAAAAAATGGGAATATTGGTGAACGAATCAATTGATTAATTTTGTGACTAATAACAGGAAATTGCCGTGAGACTTGTGTTGTATCTCTTTGCACTGCTGATTAGCTTCTCCGGAGTTCATACCTAGAATTCCTGTAAATCGTCCAAAATCTCACAGTTTGGCACGATAGTTGCCTCACTTTTCAGCTTGCCACGCACCTCGCCGTTTATCCCAGGGTTGTTGATCAGGGAATGTTCGTACTGAAACCTCGGTACCAACGTCATCAATGCAATTTCCCAATGTAGCAGATAGACCGTGCCGTGTGGTGTGTCTTGAAGTGTTGTCCTCAAACACACTCCAATCCGTAAATGCAAAAGCAATCCGCAGTGCTGAATCTGATTCCCTTCACTCCAGTCGCTGTACGTTCCCTTGTTATCGTCTGTCCAGTTTAATGTTTCGTCCTGTAAGCAAGCAGCAGCAGCAGCGTGAGATGTGGTCGATTTGCCGAAGGGAGGGCGAGTAGAGCCCTTATATCCATGTCGAAAAAGGCGAATAAAACATGGTCCCAGTGATGTTTTCCCCGCGCGTGTCATACCCTGGCCCTGGCTGATTCGCTCACTCCCTCACCTGGTGGTGTTTTCTTCCCTGTTAATCACCTGTGCGCCTGGCCCAATGAGCCCTCCGCTGTCCCTAAATCATATACTCCTGTTCCTGTTATTTTAGTCTTTGCTGTTAGCCTTGCGTCAGTGCCAGTTCGTCTTGTCTTCTAGCACTTAAGTGCCTCCAAGATAGCCCTACTCCTAAAGTAAGCTATAGTTTGCGTTTCTTTTTTTTTGTGCTGCATACTATTTTTCCACCAACATCAGTTGCGTTGTTTTTCGTTGCTTCCAGTCTGTCATTTTTTAATCTTTGCCTGTATTATTTTGCTTTTGGATTAAACGCCTTGACTAAAACCTGTTTTTGCCTACTGGTTGTGGTCTTGAGTCCTAATTTTTTTGCTCGTGCCCCATACTTGTGTTTAATAGCGGCGTCGGGCAGCTGATGCCGTTGAAAGTATCTCGGCAGAATTCTTGGTAAGTGGTCTTGAAAGATATTGACCCCTAATTATTCTGATGCAGTCATTCCAACTAATCCTGTTATTCGACGCACAAAATTCTTTATTATTCGCCGGGATTAATTTGCGCCTCTTCTTCTCCCACATTCCACATCGCAGAAACTCCGTCAAACATCAAAACCGCTTCAGCTCGTCGGGAATGACTGGTTTATGTACTTTTCTCATTCATACTTTCATAATTCCAGAGATACATCCATAATTCGTCACATTTTTAACATTGAGTCAATGGAGAAACTCTTCAGACTTGAAAAATCTTCATCTGTTCTTCAGTAACTATTCACTCAGAAACCCCATCCAACTTTAAATGTTAACACACCTCTTCTGACATTATTCATGTTAAACAACTTTTAATCTGATACATACTTTTAGAAATATTAACATTGTCAGACCCTTGGAAAGAGGCCTTCGGTGTGTGATCTCAAAGCTAGAGTGGAAGGGGACAGCCTTGAAATTCGCCTTCAAATATATTTTATTTTAAACCATAATTCCCAACCCTAACTCCTGAGATAATAATTTGTGGCATGGACCAAATGTAGGAAAACATCTCGTAAAGCTTGAAAATGAAAGATTTAAGCAAAACATT